>NC_066531.1:18752821-18798239 GCF_024679095.1 Eriocheir sinensis | reverse complement strand
TCCACTGCCTCTCCAGGCAGGGCACCACCCGTTCAGAAACCCTCCTGTCCTTCTCGGAACTGATATTTGAACTGGCGGAGCCTCGTCGCGTTTCCCAGTCGGCCATGCACCTGCCAGGGGAGGACAACGAGTGGGCGGATGTCCTCTCCCGCTTCAAGGGTTCCTCAGTAGAATGGACCCTCAGAGGGGAGTATTTCGACGACCTATGCAGGAGGTGGGGAACACCGCAGATCGACCTCTTCGCCTCCAAGACATCGGCCAGGCTTCCCAAGTTCCTCGCCAGAGGAGTCCGGACAACGGAGAGCGGTCCGGACGCCTTCACCGAACGATGGAACAGGTGGGAGTTCATTTATCTGTTCCCTCCTCCATGTACGAACATCCTTCTGAAAGTACTGCATCGTCTGAGGTCCTTCAGAGGCAGGGTAATATTGGCAGCGCCGTGGTGGCCGGCACAACCCTGGTTCGCGGAACTACACAAACGGTGTCCCTCCCTTCTCCCGCTAGAACCTTATACTCTCGATGCCATCCATGCCATGGATGCCATGGCAGGCTCTTTTCCACGCTGGCGCCTCACGCATGGAATTTCTCCGGGTCTCCCTAGGACGCCTCCATACCTCGAGAGCTGTAGAGGGCATGTTGTCTGCCTTTCGTCCTTCCTCAGTAAGGCAATATGAATCTAATTCGAGGGGTTTCCGATCCTTTGTGAAAGAAAGGCGTGTAGACAGAATCACCGAGGCCACTGTCTTGGAGTTTCTTTCTGTTCTTTCCCACACGAAAAAGAGGGCGCCATAAACAATTGACACTCACCTTGCCGCCCTTGCTGACCCTCTTAAATATGGCTGGGGAATTGTCCTAGACCCCGCTCAGTTCAGCTCCTTAAGCGTGGCCTCTTTCACCATGATCCTCCCCCTTTTTTTTTTTTTACGTCGCGGCCTATAGCGCCGGTAGGGTTCTTCCCGGTGGGCCCTGATGATCGGCCCAAGGCTTCTTCCCGGTGGGTCCTGATGGTCGGCCCAGCCCGTTCTGGCGCAGGCGAGTGTTTATAGTGGCGCCATCTTGCATTGGCTCATGCTGCCCTCCCGGAGCTCATCTTTAATCCTAGAATCTAGAGTCCGGGTTGATAGATGGTCTTCTGGACAGTATGTGGGTAGTTTTAAGCCACTCGGCGGCGGCTGAAAAATCCCAGCTTAGTGGCACCGGGCGGGGATTGAACTCGCGTCCTCCTGAACGCGGTACTGTTACTTTGTCGATTCAGCCACCGCCTCCCTCCTTAGAAGAGACATCCGTTTTTGGTCCCTAGAAAAGGTTATAACGTCTCTATCTTCCACTAGGTACCAGGACAAACCTTCAGAAATGGATTTCCTAATACACACCCTGTTCCTCGTCGCCCTCGCCTCTGGGTTCAGGTCCTCGCAGCTCAGGGCTCTCACGCGTTTTCCCAGGTACACTACATTCACGACAGATGGACCTGCAGTGTCCTTAGCTTCCTCCCCCAAATCGCTAGCCAAGAATGAGCGCCTCGACCACCGTCTCCAACCAGTGGTCATACCAGCCTGGTGCCTGCAAAGCGAGCCTCACCCACTCTGCCCCGTGTCAGCCTTAAGGAATTGCATAACAGCTTCTACGGGGCACGATCAACATCACCTTTTATGTGATCCCGCTTCAGCCCTCCCTCTGTCAATCAGGAGGATTGCAGGCCTCCTAAGGACCGTCATAGAGGAAGGAGATCCGGGACATGACCAGCGCGCTCACGATGTCCGAGGGGTAGCGGCCTCCCTGGCTTTCCCTAGGACCCATTCCCTGGACCGGGTCAAGGAGAGCTTCCAGTGGAGCACTGCTTCCTGTTTTGTGACCCGCTATCTCTCCGTCTTTGGACGACGCCCCCTGCGTTGGGTTAGGACTTCCCCCGTCGAGGGAGATGGAATAGGAAGAAATTTAACCTTTTTTTTTTACTCCTCGGCAGCAAGGTAAAAAAAACGGAGGGTGAAGGTGCACTCCTACCTCTTCCCTCCATGTATATATGTTCCTCTTTCTCCCTTGCGTTTTTTTTTTTTTTGAGCTACGATATAGATCGTTGTGCCTATTTTTGTTATTACTACTTGGGTCAAATGAAGTTTCACGACTACCTTGGAGATTTATTCTGCTGGTATTTCTCTCGGGTAACGGAGTGAATTACTTAACTTTGACACTACGGTAAGTCCGGGCGACCTCAGTCGGTTCTACACTTATCAACTTGGCGGGACGCAAATGTAGACTCAAGTATGTGGTACTTCGATTGAGCTCCCTTTTCTCCGGCTCCAAGTGGGAGTTAGCTATCGTGCACCCTTTTTTGGGGAACCCGGAATAACTAGTGCACATTCCTTACTCCCCCCCTCCTTTCCCTCTGAATGTTCCTCCAGTCTCTGTCGAAGCGCATTGAAGGAATGAGGTGTGGGACTGGCGGCACCTTCCTCTAGCTGTGCCCAGGTGGCGCTGCTGACGCCGTTTTCGATCGCTTCATTAGACTGTTCCACGTGTTATTACTTCATTTTGCTGGTGCAGCCTAGACACTTTGTAGACTAGAAGTTGGGGTATCTGCCGTTTTTCTCTAGGCTTTATCGCGAGAGCGAGGATCCCTCTCCTATAATAACTATCGTCATTCCGGGTTCCCCAAAATAGGTTTTTCGGAGATCAAAAAGTCACTCTGGTTTTAGGCTTAATAGTTTCCTACCCGTGTTTATGTTGTTTCTGTATACCTGTGTGTGCTTGTGTGTGTGTGTGTGGGGGGGGGGGGGGGGGAGGTACAAGGGCAAAAAAAAAAATCATGATGAAAGAAAATATAGCCCGCTGATCACTGCCCCTATAAAAAGAGTTAGAAGAGTGGCCAAAAAAGAGGTCAATTTCGGAAGGAGAGGCGTCCCGATACTCTCCGCTTGAAAGAGTTCAACTCATAAGCAGGAGGAAATACAGATGAAGAAAGATTATTGCAGAGTTTGCCAGTGTAAGGAACGGAGGAGTAGAGATGCTGGTTAACTCGTGCATAAGGGATTTGGACAGTATAGGGATAAGCTTGATTAAAAACTCGTGTGCAGCGGGGCCGCGGGAGGGGGAGAGGTATGCAATTAGCAAGTTCAAAAGAGCATATAACACTTTTTAGAAGCTGCTGGGGCACCTGAAGTATGGTGATTGCTCATTTTCTGTTTGGCAGACGTAGAGGATGGATGTATTGCTCCTCGGCCTCTGCTGACGTACCACAAATCACGATGTCCCATAACAACCAAGGTCAAACACAAAAACGACACTGTGTTCGTTTAGACAAGGCAGACATGTGTCCTATATTTAAGCAAGTGGATGATCTCCCAGAAAACCAACTTCCTACATACAAAGATGTTCTATCATGTGTTCTGTGGCATAAATATAAACTGTTATGATAACAAAGTTAAAGAGTTCATCAGAGATGCTGCTAGATTATTTGAAGTAACAGCTTGCAGGTGCCCTGAATTCCAGTACTGTGCCTGTCCTCGACAGAAAAAAGTCCCCAAAATAGAACAAGAATTTGTAGAGGACCAAATAAATGAACGTAAAATGTTCATTGGAGGAGTGGACAAGCGAACAACTGAAGCCATTAGGAAAAGAGAAGAATGAATAAATCAATATGCTGCAAGACCATCAGCCAGTTACAAGCATCAGGATGTCTTGTTCAAAGTGATACCTCGTCCTCAAATCTGACTGACTCAGAAGATGAATACACCCCTTCCAAGTACCAGCTCCATCACAGAAAACCAAAAGAAGATGGAACTGTGGGACAACAATGTAGACATTAAAAAAAAAAAAAGTAGAGAACAAAAACGTCAGTTCTCTTCTTTCCCGGAGGCCTGTAACCGGGTTGGACTGTCTGATCGTGGTGGTGCATTACTATCTAGTGCAATACTTGAAGATTTACGGGTTATTACGAAAGAGGATCCTTCCAAAGTCATAGATAGGAACAAAGTACGGAGATCGAGGCAATCAAACGGACAAAATTTGACAAAGGAAGCACATGGGAAAGTATAAGTTGCAGGCATCTACTTTGATAGAAGGAAAGAAACTCTTACTACGGAGAAGATTGGAAATAGAGACTATAGGAGAAAGATAATTGAAGAGCATATTGCTATAGTGGCTGAACCAGGTTCAGAATATCTAGGCCATTATTCACCTGCCACTGGTTCTGCAAACAGTATTGCCACTGAGCTAAAACAGTTTGCTAATAGAAAAGGAATTTCCACGGAAAACGTACTGGCGATTGGACGTGATGGTACAGCTGTAAATACCGGGAATAAATCTGGGGTGATTTGTCAAGTCGAGAAAAGCCTTGCCCACCCAGTTCATTGGTTCATTTATCAGCTCCATGGCAATGAGCTGTCCCTACGTCACCTATTTGAAAAACTCGATGGTAAAACAAGTGGGCCACATGGCTTCGCAGGACCAATTGGGAAAAGCAATCTCTAACGGGACTGTTCCTGACACACTGTCAAGGAGAAATTCTGGAAACCTAAACCACTCCATATGGTTCACAACAGCCAATTGGATTCTCCGCCTGTATATTGGTACACAACATCCTACAGAACAACGTAGGTTGTAGGTCCCCTTATTGTTTAATATGTTTATTGTGTTCCACACCTGAATGAGGGGTGTGGTGCGGTTGACTAGAGAGGTAAATTCTCGGGAATTATTGCGCTTGGCGGTTTTGATGACTTTCCTTGCCTGAACCCTTGCCTTTTTATATGCGATGTACTTTATCGGACTGGGCTGCTTGCTAAAATGCCTGTATCGTCTATTTTGCCTGTCGGCAATCTGTTGTCCACCATGGAACTCTATGCTTTGTGGCAAGTGAAGAAGTCTTGGGAATGGTGACCTCGGCGGCGTGTAATATGGAGCGTTGCATGTTATCAACCTTAGTGTCTATATCTTTCCCAGATATGTCCAAGTCGATGATCCTTCTGAAGGAATTCCAGTCTGCTTTTTTTAAACTAAATCTAGGGCAAACAGGGGCCCGTGTGCATGAGGTCGCGTGCATAAGAAATGCAGATAGGTAAATGGTCGCTGCCATACGAATCATCGATGGCTTCCTAAGAGAAGTCTGGTGAGATATTTGCGGATGAGATAGACAGGACAATAGCTGATGCGCTACCGGTTCGATCGTCTGCGTGAGTCGCAGTACCGTCGTTCAGAAGACAGAGGTTTGTCTGCATCAAAAGGTTTGTTATTTGCTCTCCACGAGCATCGCACCTCCTGCTACCCCACTGATGATGATGGGCGTTGAAGTCACCACCCAGCACCACTTTATTCCCAGGGAGCTGAGAATAAGGTGATAGCATTGTGTCATCACCAAAGGGAACGCAGGACGAAAAGTAGAGGGAGGAAATTTACAGGTAAGTGCCGTTGAATTTAACTCTGCACGCGACAGCTTCAAGAGTTGTATTCAGAGTCACTTTCGTATGTGCAAGTGTTTTGTGTGTGTAGACGGCTACGCCGTGACCTGCGTATTTTCTGTACGAGTGGTAGAGTTTTAGGGCAGGATAATCTGGCTGATCCTCAAGCCTCGTCTCCTATAGACAAACGACTAACGGCCTGTGTGAGTTTATCAACAACGATAAAAAGTGTTCTTTATTACCAAGACTTATACAATTCCACAGAATAGTATTGAACATGATGGTTTAAGAGTTACGGGGGCGGCCGTTGTTCTTATATTTATTTTTCTTCTTGGCCGACGAGTCATCGGCAGAAGAGTTACCGGGGGACCTCTCCCGGTGCTTGGCAGAGGAGATCTCCAATGACTCCCTCGAATCCGTCGAGGGAGAGTGTGCACAACCGCCCTCCGCGACGAAGCGAGGGTGGCGTTGCCGAGAGAACACTTAGGGAGGGAGGTTACGGCCGTACCATAAGGCAACCTCTTCGACTGTAGAACCTTTTCGGCCATTTTCTCCTACCATAAAACTCAAAGGGTTTCCTCCGGAGCGGAATGGAAGGTGTTGAAGGGTGAAATTATTTCGAGATAGGCACATCTTCGTCAGCCCCTTCGCATATTTTATGCGTCAATTCTGCATTTCGTTCATTAATATAGTAGTTAAGGATCCAGGAATTATAATAAAACGTATTTGATCTAATATGAGTCGGCAAAAGTTTTCTAAATAAATTATTTAAAATATTGTTTAAGACTTTAGGGTTGTATCATGATATTTAACCCGTGCCGGGTCAACAGCCTCCTTGATTAACTCAAGCAGGTAGTCTTTTGCTACAGCTCCGATGGGGCTCGATCACTTTTCTAACGGCTCCTTGCTTGACGGGATGGTAGCGAGGGGCAGAGGAGTGATAGCGGCAGGCACGTGTGGACTCCCTGGCCGAGTGCGTGGAGAGGTGGAAACACGGGCCGCGCAGGGATGCCAACCCTATCACTCACGCTATTTTCCCAATTATACCTATATTTGCCTTTCATTCAACCATTTTGTTCGTAATTATACATTGAAAAACATATATGATTACACTAATATATGTAAAATGCTTCAAATATCAATATTTCCGTGTAGAGATGCTTACAGAAACTACCAACCCAACTCGGAAGAAGCTCTAGCGAAGGGAGGGGCCGATATCACGTTATAGTGTCCGGCAGAAAGGGGGCACTGTTTAAGGGAAGAGGAAGAGGAAGGTTTAGAGGCTGCCTAATGGTACGGCCGTTAGGTTCAATGCATCCTTGTCAGGTTTCTTCACGAGGCGGGTTAATAACAGCAGTAGAAAAGGTGGGTGGAGTAGGAGTAGCGAGAGTAGTGTTATTAGCAGCAGTATCAACATAAGTAGTAGAAGTAGTAGATGTAGAGGATGTAGTGGTAGAAGCAGAGCTTTGAGAAACAGGTGAGGCAAGTTGAGCACTAGGCGTGACAGGCAAGGGGTCAGTCTGTACTGCAATCGTAGCTGTCTCCGGCTTCGGGTTCACCATTGCGGCGCAGGAAGTGCTTAGGGCGGGAGTAACAAGTTCAGCCTGTTTCTCCTTCACCAGCTTCCTCGCCTCAAAGTAAGTGATTCCCTTATTTACCGTGACGGTGCAGACCTCTTTCTCCTGTTTCCACACGGGGCAGTCCCGTGAGAGGGAGGGGTGAGCATCCTCACAGCTTCGGCACTTCTGAACCAGTGACATGCATGACTCAGTATCGTGGCCCTCCGCCGCACACTTACTGCATTAGTTTGAAGGCTCTGGTACCTTTTGTGAGCTACCTCTCTATCATTGACAGCACGAGAACAAGCGTGATTAAACCAAGGTTTTTTAGCGTGAGGAGTAGAGAAAGAACGAGGAATGTATGCCTCCATTTCAGAGACAATCACCTCTGTGATGCGCTGAGCACACACAGAGGGGTCTCTATCCTGGAAGCAATAATCATTCCACGGGAAATCGGAAAAGTACATCCTCAGGTCGTCCCACCGAGCTGAAGCAAAATGCCAGAAGCATCGCCTCTTCGGTGGGTCCAGAGGGTGTACAGGAGCGATAGGACAGGATGCAGAAATAAGATTGTGATCGGAGGAGCCCAACGGAGAGAACAGTTTGACAGAATAAGCAGAAGGGTTTGAGGTAATGAAGAGGTCTAGAATGTTGGGCCGGTCTCCAAGACGGTCGGGAATACGTGTAGGGTGCTGGACCAACTGCTCTAGGTCGTTGAGGATAGCAAAGTTGTAGGCTTGTTCACCAGGCTGGTCAGTGAAAGAGGATGAAAGTCAAAGCTGGTGGTGAACATTGAAATCTCTTAGGATGGAGATGGAAGATTGTGTCGAGTGGATAGGTGGAGAAACTGTGTTTTTGAGGCGTTGAAGGACACCATGTTCCTCTTGCCCTAATCTGAAATAATAGTAAGGTTTGAGGCTAAGCGTTCTGTTGCCTCCAGCCTTGAATCATTACGTTCCTGTAGGGTGGGTCTTCTATTAAAAGAAGTTGAGTAATGCAGAGTGGAGTCATCGGCGTAAGAATGGATAGGCCAGTTCGTTTTGAAAAGATCATCAATGAACAACAGAAAGAGAGTGAGAGATAGGACAGAACCCTGTGGAACACCACTGTTAATAGGTTTAAGGGAAGAACAGTGACCGTCTACCACAGCAGAAATAGAAAGGTCAGACAGGAAGCTGGAGATAAAGGTACAGAGAGAAGGCTAGAAACCGAAGAAGTGTAATTTGGAAAGCAAAGATTTGTGCCAGACCCTATCAAAAGCTTTTGACATGTCCAGCGCAATAGCAAAGGTTTCACCGAAACGGCTAAGAGATGATGACCAAGATTCAGTTAGGAAGACAAGGAGATCACCAGTAGAACGCCCCTTGCGAAACCCATACTGGCGATCAGATAGAAGGTCAGAAGTGGAAAGGTGCTTTTGAATCTTCCGGTTAAGGATTGATTCAAAAGCTTTAGATAGATAAAAAAGCAAAGCTATAGGACGGTAGTTTGATCGATTGGAACGGTCACCCTTCTTAGGTAAAGGCTGTATGAAGGCATACTTCCAGCAGGAAGGAAAGGTAGATGTTGACAGGCAGAGGCAAAAGAGTTTAACCAGGCACAAGAGTTTAACCAGGACAGTAGGAGGCACTCCATCAGGTCCATAAGCCTTCTGAGGATTAAGGCCAGAGAGGGCATAGAAAACATAATTTTGAAGAATCTTTATAACAGGCATATAAGAGTCAGAGGGGGGATGAGTAGGAGGAATATGCCCAGAATCGTCCAGAGTGGTGTTTTTAGAAAAAGTTTGAGAGAAGAGTTCAGCCTTAGAGATAGATGAGACGGCAGTGTTGCCGTCAGGACTGAGGAGTGGAGGGAAAGATGAAGAAGGGAAGTTGAAAATGTTTTTGGCTAGATGCCAGAAGTCACGGGAAGAGTTAGAGAAAGCAAGGTTTTGGCATTTTCTATTATTGAAAGAGTTTTTGGTTAGTCGGAGAATAGATTTGGCACGATTCTGGGCAGAAATGTAAAGTTCATGGTTAGCATTAGTTCGAAGGCTCTGGTACCTTTTGTAAGCTGCCTCTCTATCATTTACAGCACGAGAACAAGCGTGATTAAACCAAGGCTTTTTAGCGTGAGGAGTAGAGAAAGTACGTGGAATGTATGCCTCCATTCCAGAGACAATCACCTCTGTGATGCGCTGAGCACACACAGAGGGGTCTCTATCCTGGAAGCAATAATCATTTCACGGGAAATCGGAAAAGTACATCCTCAGGTCGTCCCACCGAGCTGAAGCAAAATGCCAGAAGCATCGCCTCTTCGGTGGGTCCAGAGGGTGTACAGGAGCGATAACACAGGATACAGAAATAAGATTGTGATCGGAGGAGCCCAACGGAGAGAACAGTTTGACAGAATAAGCAGAAGGGTTAGAGGTAAGGAAGAGGTCTAGAATGTTGGGGCTGTCTCCAAGACGGTCGGGAATACGTGTAGGGTGCTGGACCAGCTGCTCTAGATCGTTGAGGATAGCAAAGTTGTAGGCTTGTTCACCAGGCTGGTCAGTGAAAGAGGATGAAAGCCAAAGCTGGTGGTGAACATTGAAATATCCTAGGATGGACATTTCAGCGAAGGGAGAGTGGGTCAAAATGTGCTCCGCTTTAGGGTTCAAGTAGTCAAATAATTTTACATAGTTAGTAAAGTTAGGTGAGAGATAAACAGCACAGTTATATTTTATAATAGAATGACAATGAAGTCTTAGCCAGATGGTGGAAAATTCTGAAGAGTCAAGGTTGTGGGCACGAGAGCAAGTGATGTCGTTGCTCACGTAGGCGCAACATCCAACTTTGGATTGAAATTAAGGATAGAGATAGCAGGAGGGAACAGAGTAGAGATTGCTGTCAGTAGCGTCAGCAACCTGTGTTTCGGTGAGGAAGAGAAGGTGAGGTTTAGAGGAAGAGAGATGGTGTTCCACTGAATGAAAATTAGAAGGAAGACCTTGAATGTTGCAGAAATTGAGAAAAAAAAGAGGTTTGAGGAGTTATCAAGACACCTCTCGGGTCGGCAGCCAGAAGGGGAGTCCTCCCTGGGGGAATTTGTGGTCCCCCCCACAGGCGGGGACTCGGAGGCAAGGTGGAGGTGCGCCATTTTGAAATTTGAATTTTGGGAAAAGGTGAATATGTTGTGTGAATGTAATGTGGTGTGGATAGAGAGAGGAGATGTATTTAGAGAGCATGCTGAACTACTCGCTGGTGTTGGTGAGACAATAGGGAAACGGTTAGTGAGGACATGGGAAGGGTTTTTGGAGGGCTTCAGCTCCCTTCTCACCTCCCATATATATCTCACCGGGAGTGGCTTGCGCCCGTTCGGCAGGTGTCCTCCTACCTAATCCAGCCTGTCTCAGTTTGTCTCTCTTGTTACTCATTTATCTTCCACTGTCTGTCCTCGTCCTCCTATTGTTAACTCGTACATATTGTTTCCTACACACACTAACATTTATATGTCATCTACACCATACACACGCATACACACACAAACACCTTTTCTATTTATTTTGTTTGTTCTTATGACCTGTACGATTTTTATGTCAATAAAAAAGCCTGACGGATATTGACTTTCTCTATCCATGAACCAATTAGCACTTAGAACACTCGCTACCGCCTACACGTGTAGGGTGCTGAACCAACTGCTCTAGGTCGTTGAGGAGGGCACATTTGTAGGCTTGTTCACCAGGCTGGTCAGTGAAAGAGGATTAAAGACAAAGCTGGTGGTGAACATTGAAATCTCCCAAGATGGAGATTTCAGAGAAGGGAGTGGGTCAAGATGTGCTCCACTTTAGAGTTCAAGTAGTCAAAGAATTTTACATAGATAGTAGAGTTGGGTGAGAGATAAACAGCACAGATGTATTTAATAATAGTATGACAATGAAGTCTTAGCCAGATGGTGGAAAATTCAGAAGAGTCAAGGTCGTGGGCACGAGAGCAAGTGATGACGTTGCGCATGTAGACGCAACATCCAGCTTTGGATTGAAATTTAGGATAGAGATAGTAGGAGGGAACAGAGTAGAGATTGCTTTCAGTATCCTGAGAGACCTGTGTTTCGGTGAGGAAGAGAAGGTGAGGTTTAGAGGAGGAGAGATGGTGCTCCACAGAATGAAAATTAGTATCCTACATATCATGAATATGAAATATAAGTACTTAGCTACAAAATAACATATACAAGATATCATTGTGGTTAATGCTGTCCATATGTTTGTCAACAAATGATGGACGATGGACTGACGGAGTGGATCATCCGTGCCGAGCGGCCGCTATTTCGCTGACGTCATTTTGAGGTCATTATTAACGTCGACGGATCCGTCAAAACGGAATAGTGGGAACCTCGCCTTACTCATTTCCCTCACCTCCTTCCTTTTCCTCCATCCCCTCCTTTCCTCCCTTATTTTTTCTCTCCCTCACCTTCCTTTACTTACAGCCCTCTCTCCCTCTTATCACCTCCCTTACTCCTTACCTCCCTCCATCCCCTCCTTTCCTCCCTTATTCTCTCTCTCCTCCCTTTCACTCCATCCCCTCCTTTCTCTCCCTCTCCCCTCCCTTCTCTTCCATCTTCTCTCCTCCCTTACTCTTTCTCTCCCTCTCCTTCCTTTTCCTCCTCTCCTCCCTTCCCAGTTCCCACCTTCCTCCTCCCTTACTTTCTCTCCCTCTCCCCTCCCTTCTCTTCCATCTTCTCTCCTCCCTTACTATTTCTTTCCCTCTCCTTCCTTTTCCTCCTCTCCTCCCTTCCCTGTTCCCACCTCCCTCCTTCCTTACATTCTCTCCCTCTCCTCCCTTACCCTTTCTCAGTCACGTTGTTTTGTTTTGAGGTGAGCCGAGTACCGCACCCCCCCCCCCACCCGTCCACCCTTGACCCGCTCTATTGTTATATATTTCCATTATTTCTATTTCCCTTCCTTCTGTTTCCTCCATTCCTTCTTTCCTCTTCTTTATTCATCTGTAATTCTCTACTTTCTCCGTCTGTTTCTTTTCTCTTCTTCCTCTCTTCTCCTTTATCACACTTCTTATATTACTGTTATTATCGTTATTATTATTATTATTATTATTATTATTATTATTATTATTATTATTATTATTAGTAGTAGTAGTAGTAGTAGTAGTATCATCGTCATTATTAGCTCTCTCATATAGGAGAAGAAGAAGAAAAAAAAACTACTAAAACAAGAACAAGAAAAAAACGACCTCTATCTGTGGAAAATGATTATAATTGGTTTCATGCACTCAATTAATGTTCCTTCCTTTACTGTTTTCTGTTATCATGTTACGAGTCTTATCATTTCCTCCACTGCATGAATATTGCAGACATGTTTCTTATATTAACTGAAAATCACACATGCGCTAACCACTCTTGCAGGAAGGCTGTTACAGTGGCGGACGACTCAATTCGAGGAAGGAAGGAAGGAGGGAGGGAGGGGGCGGGAGAGCAATTTATTTTCTTCTTTATTCTTTGTTCCAAATCTCATAATAGAAGGGTGTCGATCCAGTGCAGATGTAGCTAACAGATGTGGAGTAAAGGACCTGCATGGAAACAGTGCTCAGAAGGGACAGACTCCGATGGTTTGGACATGTAAAGAGAGCAGGGGAGGACACAGTGCTGGGAGTTGTGGAGAGAATGGTAAGATAGGGTGTCCGGTGCAGATGTAGCTTACAGATGTGGAGTAGAGGACCTGGAAACAGTTTCTTTTTTCCTTTTTTACATGTGACCTAAAGCGCCGGTAGGCTTTTTTTTTATTATGGCCCTGATGGTGGACCCGAGCCCGTTATGGCGCAGACAATTGTTTATAGTGGCACAATTATTATTGGCTCATGCTGCCCCCCGGAGATCATTCTTGATTTCACTTGCATAGCTTCTTCTTGAGTCCGGGTTGGTGGATAGTCTTCAGGACAGCATGTGGGTAGTCTTAGGCCCCTCGGCGGTGACTGAAGAATCCCAGATGGTTAGCGGCGGATTCGAACCCTCATCATCATCAACCCTGCGAATGCGGGGCCGGCACGCTAACCACTCCGCCACCACCTCAGAAACATGGAAACATGGAAATGCAGGCAACAGAAAGCCTATTAGCTCATTACGAGGTTGCCGGCTTTGGTGATTTAATCTGCTCGACAGCCACTTGGGGCCTGGGGAGCAGATGAAAGCACCTCGACATTGACGAGCAGATGAAAGCACCTTGATATTGAGGAGCAGATGAAAGCACCTCAATATTCAGTTTACTCCCGACACAGTGCTGGGAGTTGTGGAGAGAATGGTAAGATAGGGTGTCCGGTGCAGATGTAGCTTACAGATGTGGAGTAGAGGACCTGGAAACAGTTTTTATTTATTTTTTTACATGTGACCTAAAGCGCCGGTAGGCTTTTTTTTTATTAGGGGCCTGATGGTGGGCCCGAGCCCGTTATGGCGCAGACAATTGTTTATAGTGGCGCAATTATTATTGGTTCATGCTGCCCCCCGGAGATCATTCTTGATTTCACTTGCATAGCATCTTCTTGAGTCCGGGTTGGTGGGTAGTCTTCAGGACAGCATGTAGGTAGTCTTGGGCCCCTCGGCGGTGACTGAAAACTCCCAGGTGCTTAGCGACGGATTCAAACCCTCATCACCATCAAAGCTGCGAATGCGGGGCCGGCACGCTAACCACTCCGCCACCACCTCAGAAACATGGTTACATGGAAATGCAGGAAACATAAAGCCTATTGGGTCATTACGAGGTTGCCCGCTTTGGTGATTTAATCTGCTCGACAGCCACTTGGGGCTTGAGGAGCAGATGAAAGCACCTCGATATTCAGTTTACTTCCGACGCAGCGAAGTAACGGTCGGTTCTTTATTTGAAGGAGTTGATAGTTTTCGCATTTACTACTTCTGAAGGAAGATTGTTCCAGTGACGGATGACTCGGTTTGAAAAGAAACTCCTTCCGATGGGAAAGACTCCGATGGTTTGGACATGTGATGAGAGCAGGGGAGGATATAGTGCTGGGAGGTTTGGAGAGATTGGCAAGACCGGATGCCCAGTGAAGATGTAACTAACAGGTGTGGAGTAGAGGACCTGGAAACAGTGCTCAGAAGGGAAATACTCCGATGGTTTGGACATGTGAAGGGAGCAGGGGAGGATACAGTGCTGGGAGTTGTGAAGAGATTGGCAAGACAGGGTGTCCAGTGCAGCAAGATGTGGCTAACATATGTGGATTAGAGAACCTGGAAACAGTGCTCAGAAGGGAGAATCCTATAGTTTGGACATGTGAAAAGCAGGGGAGGATACAGTGCTGGGAGTTTTGGAGAGATTGAAAGTAAAAGGAAGGAGACCAGTTGGTAGACCTAGGAAAACGTGGAGAAGGTGTATACAGGAAGACTTGGCAGTGATGGGATTGGATGGGCATCAGGCAGAAGACAGAGCAGAATAGAGGAGACCCATAAAGCGTCCAACCTCTCAGGAAGAGTGAAAACGGACGTTAAACGAAATTATGATGATGATGATGATATCCAATAATAGAAGAAGAAAAGAAAAGAACTAAGAACATTAAGTGACCTGTGGAAAGGATTACAGCACTTCTGCTACTCTCGGATACGTTCAGTTCACTCCCGACGCAGTAAAGTTACTGCCAGTGGAAATGGAGTTGATCGTTTCCGCACTGACTACTTCTGCGGGGAGGCTGTTCCAGTGGCGGACGACTCTGTTCGAGGAAGGAAGTATGGAGGAGGGAGGGATGGGAGCGAGAGTTTTTATTATTTTCCTTAATCTTTGTTCTCTCGTTCCATCTCATCCTTCCACGTGCTCACTGCCACATATACTTCACTGCTCTGTTACTTAACTTTACTTTCTGATAATTTCACTTTACTTTCAGATTAAATAAGTTAACTTCCTCTGCATTGCGCCACGTAGGGCTACAGCAGACGCTTTTAAAATCAGGAACAGCAGACGCTTTTAAAATCAGGAACAGCAGACGCTTTAAAATTAGGAACAGCAGACGCTTTTAAAATCAGGAACAGCAGACGCTTTTAAAATCAGGAACAGCAGACGCTTTAAAATTAGGAACAGCAGACGCTTTTAAAATTAGGAACAGTAGACACATTATAAATTAGGAACAGCAGACACATTATACATTAGGAACAGCAGACACATTATAAATTAGGAACAGCAGACACATTATAAATTAGGAACAGCAGACACATTATAAATTAGGAACAGCAGACACATTATAAATTAGGAACAGCAGACACATTATACATTAGGAACAGCAGACACATTATACATTAGGAACAGCAGACGCTTTAAAATTAGGAACAGCAGACGCTTTTAAAATCAGGAACAGCAGACACATTATAAATTAGGAACAGCAGACACATTATAAATTAGGAACAGCAGACACATTATAAATTAGGACAAGCAGACGGATTTAAAATTAGGAAGAGTAATCACTTAAACAAACAAAGATTAACATGATCCTGAGGGGAAGTAGGCACCCGTTTATTATATATATACACATGTCTGTACATCATCAAGACCCCAAGACCCAGACCAAGCATTCCTAAACGTATACTATAGTCGCAGCACACGAGTCTGAGGTCTTCGTTATCGTGCTCTGGCAACTTGCCATTACACATGCACACACACATACAGCTACATAATCAGCGATCTTATTTTTTTTTTTTTTTACAACAGAGGAGTGGCCGAAAGATAGAGAAGAGCTGTGTGGGTGGAGCCCCCCACACGTGCGATGCATACTCCATACGAGGGCGGACAAGGCCCCTGTATATGGATAGCAGCTGTGCGGGGGAGGAGAACTGGAGACGATACAGAACGCCCAGCCTCGAGGAAGCTGATTTAGTGAGAGAAGAGATGAGAAGTTTCCAGTTAAGATTTTGAGTTAAGGACAGACCGAGGATATTTAGTTTTGAAGAATTATAAGGTGACATCTGAGAGTAGTTGAAGAATAGGGGATAGGTGTTTGGAAGATTGTGTCGAGTTGATAGGTGGATAAATTGGGTTTTTGAGGCATTGAAGGACACAAGGTTCCTTTTATCCCAATCGGAGATGATAGCAAGGTCTGAGGTTAAGCATTCTGCAGCCTCAGCCTTATAAACTAAAACAGATTTTTGCGACAATTTCAATAATATGATTAATACTGACAAATGTGTCCTATGCGTAGACTATCATATAACATCGTAGACGCACGATAATTCACACCTCAGTCTCGGGTGCCGCGATGAAAGCCAAGGCTGTTACACAGAGACGGCCTTGGCACAGCACAACTATAACTCCTCCTCCTCATCTCTCTCCTTTCCCTTCCCTCCTCTTCCTCCTCACTCAGGCTTAGTGATGCGGAAGACGAAGACGAGACCCTCCTTGTCACAGAAATAGTTTGGGACGGTGCGCCGCTCCACCTGAAGGAATTATGACCATCATTTCAAATACGTGACCTTCTCCTCCTGGCCAGATCCTGACCATCTCCTTATACCAGAGTGTCGTGACAGGCGCCCATACAGTGAACAGCCCCGCCAGACAGAAACCTTGATTAGAGTAAATGTTTTCTTGTACCAACGTTGCCAGATAGTTCTCCTGGGGCTCAATAATTAGATTAATTTATATCTATCGTTTAAATAGTGAATTCCTGATGTTTCTTGGCAATAGTTAGGTGTCAAAAAACGGTAAATACTATGCTCTGAGTACGATAATCTAGCAACGGTGCTCCCTACCTTCTTCCACTTCCCGTCCGCCTCCAGCTGGTCCATGTAAGGCTCCAGCTTGTCCTTGTAGGAAGGCACGGTCTGTAGGTACTCATGGCGCATCACGATGATCACGAAGCCTCCTGGAGTGCCGGAGAGGACGAAATCATTTAATCATTGGGGCATACACTAGGGGGCGCGTCATCTAGCCCACCCTAGGAAGACCACCTCAAGGTTTACTCCAGGCAAATCTGAAGTCTCTATGTAGGCTCTTTCCCATCCTAAACGGCGCCTAAGTTCGCCTGTTTGAAAAGCCTCTCGTAAAAGTTGCTGGGATTACCATGAACTGTTTTGCGATCCTATAGTGATGGTTCTACACGTCTGTCACGATCTTCAACGGGAAAACCACACATGAAAACCCGGTGAATCTTCTCAGTGGCCTTGGGAAATAGTTGTGGCGGAAGATCGGCACGCCCAGGAACAATGCTAAACCTACGGGTCCTCGCACGAGTATCTAAACTGAGGGTCCAGCTTCCAGCGCCTTCACCCACTCAGCGGACCTTGCAAAACACACACACACACACACCCACACACACACACACACACACACACACACACACACACACACGCACTCACCAGAGCCTTCGCACTCCTACTAACCATGAACGTTACATTTCAGCCCGGAATCGTGCCAAATCTATTCTCCGACTTACCAAAACCTCTTTCATCAATAGAAAATGTCAACACCTTGCTTTTTTTCTAATTCTTCCCGTGACTTCTGGCACTTAGCCAATAAGATCTCCACCACTTTCACTTCTTCCTCTTTCCCTCCTCTACTTAACACTTACGGGAACACTGCCGTCTCATCTATCTCTAAGGCTGAACTCTTCGCTCAGACTTTCTGTAAGAACTCCACCCTGGACGATTCTGGGCATATTCCTCCTACTCATACCCCCTCTGACTCCTTTTTGTTTGTTATTAAGATTATACATAATTATGTCTTCTATGCCCTCTCTGGCCTCAACTCTCAGAAGGCTTATGGACCTGATGGAGTGCCTCCTATTGACCTTAAAAACTGTGCTTCCATGCTGACACCCTGCCTGGTCAAACTCTTTCGTCTCTACCTATCATCATCTACATCTACTGGCAGTATGCTCGTTCCAATCCCTCAAACTATAGCCCTGTAGTTTTACTTTCCTGTCTATCTAAAGATTTTGAATCAATCCTTAACCGAAAGATTCAAAAGCACTTTTCCACTTATAACCTTCTATCTGATCGCCAGTATGGATTCCGCAACGGGCGTTCCACTGGCGATCTTCTTGCTCTCGTAACTGACTCTTGGTCATCCTCTGTTAGCCGTTTCGGTAAAACTTTCTCAGTTGCGCTAGACATATCGAAAGCCTTCGATAGAGTCTGGTACAAGTCTTTGCTTTCTAAAGTGCCCTCTTTTGGATTATATCCCTCTCTCTGTTCCCTTATCTCCAGTTTCCTTTCCGGCCGTTTTATCTCTGCTGTTGTAGACGGTCACTGCTCTTCCCCTAAACCTAACAACAGTGGTGTTCCACATGGGTCTGTCCTATCACCAACTCTCTTCTTTCTATTCATCAATGATCTTTCCATAACAAACTGTCCTGTCCACTCATACGCCGACGTCTCCACTCTGCATTATTCAACTTCTTCCAATAGAAGGCCATCCCAACAGGAGGTACACGACTCCAGACTGGAGTCTGCAGAACGCTTAACCTCAGACCTTGCTATCATTTCCGATTGGGGTAGAAGGAACCTTGTGTCATTCAATGCCTCAAAAACTCAATTTATCCACCTATCAACTCGACACAATCTTCCAAACGCTTATCCCCTATTCTTCGACAACAATCAGCTGTCACCTTCTTCAACACTAAATATTCTCGGTCTATTCTTAACTCAAAATCTAAACTGGAAACTTCATATCTCCTCTCTCGCTAAATCAGCTTCATCGAGGTTTGGCGTTCTGTATCGTCTCCTCCAATTCTTCTCCCCCACACTGTTGCTATCCATGTACTGGGGCCTTGTCCGCCCTCGTATGGAATATACATCTCACGTGTGGGGGGGCTCCACTCACACAGCTCTTCTGGACAGAGTGGAGTCTAAGGCTCTTCGTCACATCAGCTCTCCTCCTCCAACTGATAGTCTTCTACCTCTTAAATTCCGTCGCGATGTTGCCTCTTTCAATTTTCTATCGCTATTTTCACGCTGACTGATCTTCTGAACTTGTTAACTGCATGCCTCCCCTCTTCCCGCGACCCCGCTGCACACGACTTTCTACGCATGCTCATTCCTATACTGTCCAAACCCCGTATGCAAGAGTTAACCAACATCTTCACTCTTTCATCCCTCACGCTGGTAAACTCTGCAAAAATCTTCCTTCATCTGTATTTCCTCCTGCCTACGACTTGAACTCTTTCAAGAGGAGAGTATCAAGACACCTCTCCTACCGAAATTGACCCCTCTTTCGGCCACCTCTTTTGATTTTTTTTTAGGAGCAGCAAGTAGGGGGCTTTTTTTTTATATTAGTTTTCTTTCTTTGTGCCCTTGAGCTGTCTCCTTTGTTGTAAAAACACTCACTCACTCACTCACCATTCTTTGCGACGCGCACCAGGTCGTCGAGGCCACTGACTGGGATGTGACCTTCGCCCATACCGCCCGAGATGACCACCAGGTCGTATGTGTCTGAGAGAGAGAGAGAGAGAGAGAGAGAGAGAGAGAGAGAGAGAGAGAGAGAGAGAGAGAGAGAGAGAGAGAGATGTAGAAGAAAAATACGTATATTAATCTTTACATATGAAACAACAACAATAACAATAATTCCACTCACACAGCTCTCCTGGACAGAGTGGAGTCTAAGGCTCCTCGTCTCATCAGCTCTCCTCCTCTTACTGACAACCTTCTACCTCTTAAAGTCCGCCGCTATGTTGCCTCTTTTTCTATCTTCTATCGATATCTTCATGATGATTGCTGTTCTGAACTTCCTAACTGCATTCCTCCCTCCCTCCCGCGGCCCCGCTGCACACGACTTTCTACTCATGCTCATCCCTATACTATCCAAAACCCTTATGCAAGAGGTAAACTCTGGAACAACCTTCCTTCGTCTGTATTTCCTCCTGCCTATGACTTGATTTATTTCAAGAAGAGTGTATCAAGACACCTCTCCACTCGAAATTGACCTCTATTTTGGCTACTCTTTACTTTTATCTTTTATGGGAGCGGCGAGTAGCGGGCTTTTTTTTTTTTGTACTCTTGTTGAACTTGGGCACGGTGGATTGTCCGCTGCCGATACACTCCAGGAAGTCGTTGGTATAGATGCCAGTCTCCCGCTGCTTCATCATGCCCTCCGAAGGGTCCACAGCGTCTATGTGCCTGTGGGAGTGGCTGTAGTAGTAGCAGTAGTAGTAGTAGAAGTTATAGCAGTAGTAGTAGTTGTTGGGAATCAGTAAATTTACCCTACCCAACAGTTAGGTCACTCGCAAAGTGAATAACACACCCGTCAGACAATCCCAAAGAAACAAGTACTTACCAGCTATTAGGTGGTGAAGGTATCCAACAAGCACCTCCAGACAGCCGAACAAATAATAATCCTACCGGATCTGTGTAGTAAAATCTATCTGTCTCAAATAACTGCTGGGGGCACTTAGCTGAGAAGCGGGTTTCAAAAGATATTGTTGTCTCTGAAGTCTCGTTGCCGGGTGTAGTATCCCTCAGTCAGGTAATAGAAGGCACACTGCGTCCGAGTTAATGGGTGGGCTGCAGTGCCTTGGTCTTTACTTTGTGAAGGCCGGTGGTGGAGTGAGCGAAAACCAACCACGTGGGTCTGAAGCGATGTTTTGAATTTTTCATGCCAGATGGCGTGGCTTTCCTCTCTGTTTCCATCGGTTAAATTATCCTTGCTCTTTAATTATAATTCAGCAAGGACAATTAGTTATTATTTCATGAAAGGAAACACTTCACTATTGTTTTTCCTTTCATGGTAAATGTGGTTAGTCTTCAGGCAGTGAATAAGTTGATTCTGTCTCGGTTTGGGAGCCGATGACCGAAGTATTTAAGTACCATCCAAGGCTTAGTTGAGCTCAGGCGATACTCATAGTTGGCTTGAGCTCTCGGCCCGAGACCAGTTCCATAAGGGAAATAGTTAATTTGTCTAATCCCCCGGTTAACTGGCCTAATACCTAACATAGTATAGCCTATCGATTTTAACTTGAGCCCTTGGGCGTGACACAAGGATTCCCCACGAGACCGCGCTGGTGCCACATCACTCCATTACTCTGCTCAGAGAGGGTGGCTCTCTCTCTCTCTCTCTCTCTCTCTCTCTCTCTCTCTCTCTCTCTCTCTCTCTCTCTCTTTGCATGGCTGCGCAGGGCGCGAGAGTGAGATCTACTTGATTTGTCCATTGTGGCGTAACGCTGAATGGTGCGGCCTGGCGCCTGTTGCCAAGGTCCGTCAGGCGGCAACGTTGCATGAGCCACGTTGCCAAGTGATATGGAAGGTTTACTGAGTCGTTGTCTTACCCTCTAATCCCAAGCCATTCATAACACCACGCAGTCGTATTATAAATATATATATATATATATATATATATATATATATATATATATATATATATATATATATATATATATATATATATATATATTCCAAAAATAGATAACGTACAGACTAACAGTGAGACATAATGCCATGCGCAGGTCATCGCTAGATCTGTAAACAAATGGGGTTTCCCCGGGCTAAGCCACAGGGCTCAATTTTAAGTTAGAGTTGATGGACTATAGTAATGCCGCTCCTGCCCGCTCCCAGTTCCCACCCAGCGGCCCTGCCTCTACACAAGCTGCTGTAATTTCCAACACATCATCTTCATCTCTTGGGGTTGGAGTCGTGTTGAGGCTGAGGCTCTGGCAGGCAGGAGGCAGTGGACTGGAGGATATTTAAGTATGGTGACCGGACATCCCCCTGTCTGCGGCCCTGCGGCACCCACTTGAAGCCTTCCCGGTGGAGTTCGCGGCCCACACACCCCGTCCCGGCGGCCACGTCCAGCACCCTGGCCTTGGCTCGCCGCTCCAGGGGTACCCAACGCAGCGCCTCCTCCAACGTGATGGCGGGGCCACGGTACCCGCCTTTCCAGATCATCTAAGGGGACGGGGAAGCAGATGATTACAGGTGCGTACCCCAGGGGCCGCATCACTTCACTCCCGGACCTCACGGAGTAGTCGCCGGTTTAACGCAAAATCATTCCAGCGAAACCCCATGATTCTGCGTAGGCACTTGGTACCGAAGGCATCTCTCTCTCTCTCTCTCTCTCTCTCTCTCTCTCTCTCACCATCTCCTCGTAGTTCTCGGACCACTCGTCGTAGCCGGCCGCCATCTCCTCCGGCGTGATCCCCGGCCTGTGGACGTTCGCGTCCACCCTCATTGCCACGTCGCCCTGACTGCCGCCCTCAGACATTATTCTGCAGCAGGGAAGAGACGGGAGAATCACAGGCAGGGCATGACTACAGTACAGTACAATTCCTTTATACATCCTTTATATATTTACAAAGGTAGGTACGGTTTTCTAGCCCGCGCCGCACTCCTCGCTGACTCGCCGGCTGGCTCTCAAGCTCCGCCCACCTCCATGACAGGTATGGCCCGCCTCTCTCTCTCTCTCTCTCTCTCTCTCTCTCTCTCTCTCTCTCTTTCTGGAATGAAATAGACGAAGCAATTACATAGTTAGTGCAGGGACGATAGCTTGGTTTAAGAGTAGACTGGATAGCTACATGGACGAGGATGACAGGTGATAGTGAGCCCGTCGGATTATCAATTTTTTTTTTTCCCGTCCGCTGCCGATTGTTAATAAAAAACTTTACTCTGGAAATAAGCGAGATACGAGCATTTTCAATTTTGATATGTTTGCTTGAATTACACTGTACGTGTGTGTGTGTGTGTGTGTGTGTGTGTGTGTGTGTGTGTGTGTGTGACTGAGGACTGAATATATTTGTTGGCTCGGAGCTCCTAGTTACTTGTATTACAGAGGTATCTGACACAGCCACACTTTTGGACCCTTCTTTTCTTGTATTTAATCTTTATATTTTATTTCATTTGTATTAACTTGTATTAAAACAATTATTTTATCACTCATTAATTACTCCATATATGACCGTCTCGTATCCCTGGTAGCGTGATCCGGCTTAAGTTGTTATTGGAGACTGGTGTTCGGGGATAAACAAGGGAAAAAGAAAATATAAATTTATTTAAAATTAAATGAAAGTAATTCCCTTACGCAATATTCTATGCTCAGACGATCATAACACTGGCATATTCAGCAATGGATGCAACATATGACAAACGACATGTCTTAAACATAATACTACAATATGTGCTCAATTGTTGCCAATAATTATAACACTCGTCGTTCCACTTATCTCTCTGCTTCTCTGCTTACATCACAATCATTATGTACTCTCTTCACAAAATCCTAATAACACATTCCTATAGTATAATCTACTACAAGTCACGGAAACACCAAATTATACCACACCCAGTGGTTTTACCTTTGCTTTATATCGCGATAAAATAATCACGATCCTGTTCCACTCACAATCTTACTACACATCTCCTACATTATAATCTCCAGGACAATACAGTCGGTTTCCCTTAGATTCTCGAATTTCTTCTCACGATTAAGATCACAACAGCCATTCTCAGCTGAGTGAGTAGCAGGTCTGCTTGAGGCGAGAACCAAGCTCGGTCTGCCCATACCACTGATTTCTAGCTCACATTTTTCTTTGCTTGAGGCGGACTTACATCCTTGACACGCCTTAATTTTCTACATAACCAGTGGCCAATACTTCCTGTCACACCCATTGGCTCGCTCATTATGTTGTATTGTTTTACTTCTCCTGCTTATTCGTGATTCACTCTTAAGACAGTGATTTTTCTTTTAAGCTAATGGTTTATAACATGTCGCCACGAATGACGTCACAGGTTCAGAGTATTTTTCAATGGCTGTTCACACTTTCTGACCACGCCTACTGGGTATCTGTTTTCTGTATCTGAGTCTGGGTATCTGTTTTCCTTGACCGTCGTTGTTTCCCCTTTTTGTTATCGTTTGTACTATGAGATGTTTACACTATTATATATGTCACCCTTCTTGTTAGTGTTTGTCCTGTCAGATGTTTACACAGTTGTATATCTGTCATTCCTCTCTGGGTATCTGTTTTCCATTACCCTCGTTGTTTGTTCGTTTTCTGGGTCCCGACATACGTCCCCTTCCGGAAGATCTCGCCCCTGATATCTCACAGGTGTTGGTTGAGAGAGAGAAGATACGCCTTTCAATGTCTGCAATTGGCTCTATTCTGGAAGTAGGCGGTGTTCTGCGTAGCGCAGGACATAGGAATACCCCACGGCAGACGTCACCAGCAGAAGAACCCGGATCACGACAATGGCGAAGACAATCCACCAAGGGATTGCTGGTTGAAAGGGCTGATCCGGCTCGACCACAGAATTAAGGGGCTGCAAGCCATCTGTTAGCTCCTGTAGGGAGATGGACTCAGCACTACGAAGAGAACCTTGCCTAAGCGTCAATATTCCATTACCCGCCAAGCTGACAGTATATTTGTTTACAGGACTGGTAGGACATGTGAGTGTCAGAGTGATGGGGGAGGCAAGTGAATAGGTCCAGTAGCCAGGACCTTTTATAAACATAGGGGAAATGTTTTCAAGACTATTGTGTGGCAGAGGTTGATCACTGACTCATGATTGAAGAAAGCAGCCGATTCACAAGAGGCTGCGTCACTAGCCTCATAGACGGGGCCTGTGGGAGGACAAACTAACATATGGTTATTCTTGTTACTGTGTTCTATACTAGAAAGCAGAAAATATATTTTCCTATTCTCACTGAAGGCAATATATCGTGAATCAACACTATACATAAGAAAGTAAGTGCTATTCTGCACAGAAAATGGAAGGGAGTCGATTCGAAAGACATCAAAGGTGTCAGGCGGATCTCCTCGTAAAGGTTTGGTGAGACAGAAATTACGAGAATCGTGCAAAGCCGTTGTCCTGGAGGACAGTTATTACATCCCTATATAAAGCTAAAAAATCAAGAACTGCAAGGCACAAAAGACCTGGAGGCCGAACCTAGGCTTCCTTTAATGTACTGAACAACTGTTTGTCTCACATAATGGTTGGAGTTATGTATGTTTGCAGGGGAACCTGCAGACTCAACTTTAAATCTTGTATACCTGGACTTGTGTGTCTCAGCATAATGCTAAGTCAAAATACAACAATGCTTGTAGGAGCTTTTTTCTCTTCCTAAAGCCAAAGTCTATAGAAAATTGGCGCACGACTTGGTTCAATACATCTACAGCTGAATATAGCCTATTGAAGGCAGATTGCATGGCATGCATATTACTTAACGATGTTGAGTTTTCCATAATAAACATTTAACTATATAATTTTTTTCTCAGTTAATGACTCTAGTACTCTATATTTTCATGAATAGCATCAACTTGAGCCTGGGTCGCGGTACCAAATAAGATATTAGACAAGGATCCTTAAACAAATATTTTTTTTGTATAATTCATAGAAGCATGCAGCTTGTTTTGATTAGTAGTCATCACATAGCCTAAAACGTTTCTTAGATGATGCAACAATGAACTGAATTCATGTTCAAAATTAAGGAGTGTGTATTTTATTGCTTTTACAGCTGGATACTCAGGTGGCATTTGAATAACATTTCAAGCCAAAGAAGCAGTTAAATTCCGTGCTTTATATAATGCAGCTAAAACATCTTCTGTGAGGCTAAGCGGTACTATAGTCTCTGTCTGTGAGGACTATAATATAGATAGTATGTTGGTGTGAAACTTTGGCCAGCACGTGTTGGGGACTCCTGTTGTGTTATTGAGTTGTACACCGAAAGAGTCAAATCAATCTGTGGTCTATTTCCTCATATTTCCGCTTAATCATTGCATTTTCATCTTTATACATTATTCCTGTTTTATATCGTATTGGTTTTGACATTACATTAGGCAATTCTTGTACCGTAGAGGAAGAGCGAAGGCTTTATCTATGCTGAGGTGGCTCTGAAAGTTTGGGAGTAACCTGAGAAGGTAGGGCCTGTGCATCAGCTGTTTATTGCTGTTGTAGAACGAACATTATTTAATGTGTCATGAGTAGCAGTCACCTCTCCGCTACGAGTTTTCATTTTCGGTAGATTTTTTTTTCAGCGATTTCAGGGTTGAGCAATGCAAAGAATAGATCAGTGTCTGTCTCTGGATTTAAGGGTATGCTCGCCTAACCGTTGGACATTGCTGCACATCGATGCAGTCTTCATGAAGGACTGTCACTCTATCTGTGTGGACCGTTGAAACCTTACTAGTCCTGAGGTTCCTAATTTTTACCACTATATCACTGATCTTCTCTATTACCCTGTAGGGTCCATCAAAAATAGGTTGCAACTTTTTATTTTATTTTATTTTTGGTGTATGTTTGAGGAACACTCTGTCGCCAACGCTGATAGTTTTGATTTTTGTAGCTTTGTAGTACTTTTCCATTTCTTCTCTACCTTCTTCAGTGTAAACCTGGCATCTATCATAAACTTTCTTTGCAATTGCAGCCATTTCCTTTTCATAGGAGTCAATATCGTAAACTTTCCTTGCAATTACAGCCATTTCTTCTTTATATGAGTATTATCATAAACGTTCCTTGCAATTGCAGCCATTTCCTCTTTATAGGAGTCAATATCATACCAGGGCTGCTGAGGTTTATATTTTTTTTCTAACATAGTGTAGGGCATACGAGGATCTCTAAAAATCCTCTCTCTGTCTCTCTCGATAAAAAGGGGACTCCTTTATGGTGCGATGATACGCAGCATTATAGGCCAGGGTGACTGCAAGTAAGTAACATTATCTCCCAAACGGACACATTTCCTAGAACCATTGTCCTCAAAATGTTAACAACGGTATAATTTGCGCGCTTTATTATTCCATTTCCACTTGTATGGTAAGCCGTTATTTTCGCGTGTCCCCGGAGAACTTCAAGGCACCACGGACTTGATGGTGCAACTCTTCCAGCCGTTCCTCTAGTTGACGGGCAAAACTGGAGGCGTCCCTTGGAAGGCTTTCCCCAGGAGGCCTTCCTGTCAGTAGGTCCACCGGCAATCGCAGCTCACGTCCAAACATCAGCTTTGCCGGTGAATACCCCGTAGTCTCGTGGACGGCAGACCTGTAGGCCATGAGGAGCGCAGGCAGCTTCTGATCCCATGAAGACTGATCATTGTTGCACTGCTTGGCCAACTCCTGGCCCAACGTCCAATTAAACCTCTCCACCATTCCATCTGACTGGGAGTGCAGAGGGGTGGTCCGGGTCTTCTTGATACCCAGGAGCTTGCAACACTCAGCAAGGACTGTTGACTCAAAATTCCTTCCCTGATCGGAATGGAGCTCGTTAGGCACACCGAAGCGACAGAAGAACTCCTCCACCAATACCTTAGCGATGGTAGTGGCTTCCTGGTCAGGGATGGCGTAGGCTTCCGGCCACTTGGTGAAGTAATCCATTGTGACGCAGATGTACCTATTTCCGTTCGTCGTCAGAGGCAAGGGTCCTGCTATATCCACTGCCACCCGTTCATTGGGGGCTCCAACCTGGTATAGTTGCAATGGGGCACGGTGACGCTTCTTGGGGCCCTTCTTTGCACAACGCACCTTACACGCGTGACACCATTCTTCCACGTCCTTCCTCATGCCAACCCAGTAGAACCTTTGGCGCAGGCGACTCAGTGTCTTCTTTACCCCAAGGTGTCCGCTGGTGATGCTGTCGTACATTTCTTTCAAGACTCCTTCCCGGGACTTCATAGGTAGCACCGTGGACCAGTAGTGGTCAAGACCATCATGAGAGACCCAGCGTCGCTGCAACACCCCGTTGCCCATCCGAAGAGTGTCCCACTGAGTCCATTAATTCTTGGTGGTAGGGCTTTCTCTCGAGATTACTTCCCACCCAGGTCGCGTTGACGATTGACTCAGTCAATCCATAATTGGTCTCAGATCTCGGTCCTCCTGCTGCAGTTTTCCCAAGTCTTCCCATGGCACTTCCGCTGTCTGTTCCACTGTAGTGCGGCGGCACATATTCTGGACGCTTTCCCTCTGGAGGCAATGTTGACACTCAAGCCTCGATGATGTCGTGTTGGACCGACTGGTTAAGTGTACAGCGTCTGTTGGTTTCGTCATCACCATCCATGAAGAAGACATGGACAAACTTGGGCTCTTCATATTCTAGGGGGAGTAGACTGCCCATGCGGTGGTAGCACTGGCCTTGGATCTTGTAGGTAGTAACGAACCCATGCAGTGAGCTTCTTGGTGGCACCAAAGGAAGTCATCATTAAGGCAGCATTGTACTTCCAGATCTTTCTTCTGAAGTTTTTGGCTTGTGGGCTGTTCTCTGTCAGCAGCTTCTGCAGGATCACTGGCGGTGCCTGAAGGGCCTCCAACTTGACTTTTCCTCCAGTGCAGCACATGCCTGGAGCTTCTCTTGGCCACTTCTTACCTCTGCATTGGGAGCAAACTGTGTCCATCTTGCCAATGCAGACCTTTGGGCTGCTGTTGTAGTCCTTCTTGATGGCATAGGAGAAGGCCCATTTGAACCAGGTGATGCCCTTTGTATTTGCTCTCTTTTGACGTTCAGCTTCCAGGCGTAACCTTTGCTGTTCCAAGGTTTCTTCTGTTCTCCTTTGACGATGTGCATCTGCATTCTCCAGCCTTGTGTCTGCACGTTGTTCATCTGTTGCCCTTGCTCTGGTTCTTTGGTGGTGCAACCTATCCGCTTCTTGGCGGTTTTGTCTCTGCTGGTCAGACAGTGATGCCCTTGCTTCAGAATTGTAGAGTCTGAGAGCCTCCAAACGATGAGCACGGTCTGCCTCAGTTTCTCCATCCCGTCTTTGCCGCTTACTGCGAGCCTGAGAAGTTAATTTGCCAATGGTGGGACGTTCTGGAGGCATTGTGGAGGTAAGGATGAATCTACATGCAAAAGGAAAAAAAAAAATTAAGTACTTTTGATGATTTTACTAAAAAAAAATTAATAGGTACTACTTTTGCCATTTTTAATAATAAAATAGGTGAAAATATAAAAAAAATGAAATTAAACAAAATTTGATACTAATGTGTGGCAAAAAAAAAAAACTTTTGGCAAATTACTAAATTGACATAAAATACTTAAAGTAGTAATTTAAACCAAAATAACAAAATAAAATGTGACCTTACCATTAGGTGTAGCTGGAGGTTTGATGAAGCTGAGGATTCGTAAATGACTGTGAAAAGGGATTTAAATATTCGATGTGAAAATGAAGGGTTAAAATGAAACGGAAAATAACTTAAAACAAAGAAATCAACGTGAAAAGGAAAGGTTAAGCCGTTTGAAACGGAAATTTTGGAAAACGTCATTTTGGGGATTGTTTTTCTTTTGCACTGAACATAACTCGGCTGAGTCCCTCTTTGTCCGCAACCTCCGCCGCTCCGGCATCAGCAGAAAACGCCGATGGACCCAACGTTTGGACCATTTTTGATAGTTTTATTAAATAACTTAAAACAATTGTATATTAATGTCCTCATATTATGTGCCATGATTACTCGGGAGCATAGTACGCTTCAAAAACATATAAAGCCTATGTCTGTAGCTATCACCGTTTGGTCGTCTATAAAGGACATACAGACGGACGTGAGTCGACTTTATATTGCCCAATTCCACGTTTTGGGGAGCTAGGATGGCTAGGACTTGATGTAGTGCTCAGGGTTGCCAGGTTGGCGTTTTTTATGCTAAAAACGTCTTTTTTGGCATTTTTTTTATGTGTTTGGCAGAAAAATCTGCTGGTTGGCATTTTTTCAGAAATTGGCATTTTTCTTGGCGTATTTTTATTGATAAATCATTGCTTTAAAAAGACTTATCGGTAACACGATTATTTATAGAATGAGATGGGAACTCTGATTCAAGGAGCATTTAATTCAGCTACCCAAACTTTAGTACCCCTTTAAAAAGTCAATTTTCTTTCACTCCTGAGGGTGGCTCGCGGGGGCCCGGGTAACTTTGTAAACATTGGCCAGCTGACGCAGGTACCGGGTGTAGTAGGTAAGTTTGCTGCAAGAAACAGACACTTTTCTTTCTTTACCTGCTTGTCTGTTGACTTTTGAGTGATGGAGGTGACGTGAACGTTATTGTGATATTAATAGATAGATTGTAATGTCCATTACTTGATTTGGTTAATATTTAGTAAAGAGCGGCAAGAGAATTGGCATACCTTACTTATCTTCACTAATGCAGTTTTTTATTCTATTCACTGATACCGATTATATATTGGGGAAATTAGTTTTTATTACTTTTGGTTGAAGAAAGTCTCGAGGGGGTCAAAAACGAGGATTGTGGTAGGTAAGTAATCTATGCAAAATATTACGAGGATTAGGTTACATTAAAACAGAAGGGGGCTCGAGGGGGCGAAGCCCCCCGTTAATCTAGGTTAGGTTAGGTTAGGTTAGGTTACATTTAGATTAATTACATTTAATTTTCTTTTTTTGTGGCAGCCGTCGGACGGGGGGTTGAGGGGGGCAGAGCCTCCCCCCGTTAATCTAGGTTAGGTTTGGTTAGGTTAGGTTAATTACCTAAGCTATATTTAGATTTGCTCTGTGGCGGGGCGTATATTGAGTGAACTGAAAATACTCTCTGCATGCAAAACTTTCCTCAGGCGTTGATTTTGAGGCTTTTCCAGGTAAGCGTTTTACTATGAGGGATTTTTTTTTCCAAAAATCAATCGTCTCCCCAGAAAAAATAATATCTCCAATGCAAAAAGCGTCAAAATCTACGCTTGAGAAAATAGTTTTGAATGCCAAAGTCGTCCGCCGGTGTTTTCTAAATATTTATCATTGATTTGTTTTAGGAGTCGTCTCATAACAAGAGGTGAGGCTGCCCTGTAATGAATGACCGGCTGACGGAGTGACGGACGGGTACCTATTTGTCTAATCTGCGACAAACATACACCATTATGTCAAAAAAATGGAAGAGTTTATATGACTCCTCCAGAAAATTTAAAGATGAGTGGGAAATTTTTTTTTTGTGGGTAAAACAGTCTAGTGATGGTTCTGGTGAAGCCTTCTGCAAGCTCTGTCACTGCAATTTGGTTCCAAGGTTGTCTTCCCTTCAAAATCATGAAAAATCGGATAAGCATCAAAAGCGACAGGCTGCAATACCTTACACATCTGCTCTGAAGGTCAGTCCAAATGTGTCTGATGAAGTGAAACGTGCTGAGCTGGAGATAGCCACTGCCATATGCTGTCACTGCTCCACTATATCGGTTGACCACATTAGTGATATCATCAAGCGAAATGGAAAAGGAAGTACTCTTGGTAAAATCAATATTCATCGTACAAAATGTAGCAAAATATTGACCGAGGTTATTTCCCCTGCTTATGTGGAAGAGTTGAAATCAGATGTTCTGGGGCAAAAATTTGCTATACTTGTTGATGAATCAACTGATGTTGCATCAAAAAAGTTACTTTGCGTTGTCATCAGGTATTTCAGTAGATCAGAAAAGAAAATTGTGACAGAATTAGTTGAACTAGTTGAAGTGAGTGAAGCTACACGTGAGGCATTGTTTCAAGCAATAAAGAATTCAATCGAAAAGTTAGGATTGTCATTGAAAGACTGCATAGGGTATGCTAGTGATGGAGCATCAGTCATGACTGGCACTCACAATTCAGTGTGGAGTAGGATTCATGAGGAATCTCCCAATTGTGTCCAGATGAAATGCATCTGCCATTCCTTGGCTTTGTGTGTTCAGGCAGCATTTAAAAAGCTTCCTGCAAGTCTTGGATTTCTGTTGGCAGAAATCCCTAAATGGTTTTCTAAAAGTGCCATAAGAAGAGAAGCTTTTAGTACACTCTTCAGTATAATGGATCCTTGTGAGGAAAGGAAAGGAACACCACTGCCATTTCAGCAAGCATCAGTCACTAGATGGTTGGTAAGAGGAAAAGTGATGAACAATATTTTGTTCAACTGGGAAGAACTGAAAGCTTATTTTATGTGTGCAGAAAAACAGTCCACACCTGATTGTATGTACAAAGCAAGGGTTCTTCATGGGATGCTCAATGATCATATCAATTTTCTGTATATGCATTGTCTCACACCACTGATTGCTGAATTTGAAAGAGTAAATGCATACTTTCAGTTAACGGATGCAGATCCACAAAGTCTAGAAGAAGAATTAAGATGTCATTATCAGAGTCTGTGTGCTAGGGTAAAAAATTACCAAGGGGAGATCCTGCCAGTGGAGGAAGTTGACTTTGGAGCTAAATTTGCACAAGAGGTACAGAGACATTTAGAAAAATATCCAGAATCTGAAGAAAGAATTCAAGAAGTGAAGGTGCGATGCCTTGCTTTTATCAATGAGGCCATACAGCAGTTAGAAAGGCGCCTTCCTCCCACTCAAAATACATTCAAGAGCTTATCGGCTTTGAACCCGGTAAAAATTCTGAGTCAGTTTGAGAGGGTAAAGTTTAAAGATCTTCCTTTCCCACATTTGGTTGCAAACAATTTTGTCAAAATTGAAGAACAATACAGGAAAATTTTGCATGTAGACTGTAGCGAGGAACCTGTGTTCAGCGGCAAAATACCAGAAAACAGCACAGATTTTTGGGTTGGTGTAGGTTCAAAAAAGGTAATAGACTCCCACCCCTTCAAGGAAATATCTGACTATGCACTATCATGCTTAGTGACTCCTGTCAGTAATGCTGTCGTTGAGAGGGTGTTCTCACATGTGACTTACGTGAAGAACAAATTAAGAAAGAGGATGGGAGTGAAGATGTTGGATGCAGTTATCCGCATCCGCACTCACCTACATTTTAGAGGTAGATGTTGCAAGGATTTTGTACCTAGTCAAACTATGTTTGAGCTTTTCTCCAGTGAAAATATGTATAAAGGGAGCAGTTCATCAGATGTTTCTGAATTTGAAAATGATGATGTTTTTTATTACATTTAGATTTGTAGTAGAAAAGTCACTAAATCTTAAATTTATTTCAGAGTTTATGGGATTAAATTTTATTTTAAAGGATGTCAAACAGTCTGTTTAGGAACTTTAATAAACATTATCATGAATAGAATGAAGTAATATATATGATTTTGTGTTAACATCTTTCTTTTCTTTTCTTTCTTTTACAGCCTGTCTCACAAGATGGTGATTTATTACAGTATTGGAAATTAATGATGATGGACATGCTTTTGGTATTCATTGAATGTGATATTATTTTGTATTATTGATTTAGTCGCTATATGCCACGTTAAAGATAAATAAATAAAGTAATATATTTGATTGTATGTGTTAATATCTTTTTCCTTTTATTAAATTACAAAGAGCAGCTACATATGTTTTAAAGGGTGGTGGTTTGTTGAATTATTGGAATTCACTGATGATAGGCATGAATGATATGCATTTTGACATTGATTGTATGTGTTGTTATTGTATTTTAATTAGTAAAGTTATATATCTTCCTAGCTAAAGGAAATTTTATAGTATATATATATATATATATATATATATATATATATATATATATATATATATATATATATATATATATATATATATAGATATATATATATACATTATTTTTATGCAACACATTTGTAAAAACAGAATGCAGTAAATTTTGCACATTGAGAATAAAAAGGTTGGCATTTTTCTTGGCATATTTAGAAAAAAAATTGGCATTTTTTTGTAGAGTTTGGTCAAAAGTTGGCATTTTTCGTGACAGAAAATCTGGCAACCCTGGCACTACTACAGCAGTCATCACAGCTATGAGGGTAGTCATCACAACTATCACAGTAGTCATGCTGCTAGATTATTTGAAGTAACAGCTTGCAGGTGCCCTGAATTCCAGTACTGTGCCTGTCCTCGACAGAAGAAAGTCCCAAAAATAGAACAAGAATTTGTAGAGGACCAAATAAATGAACGTAAAATGTTCATTGGAGGAGTGGACAAACGAACAACTGAAGCCATTAGGAAAAGAGAAGAAAGAAGAAATCAATATGCTGCAAGACCATCAGCCAGTTACAAGCATCAGGATGTCTTGTTCAAAGTGATACCTCGTCCTCAAATTTGACTGACTCGGAAGATGAATACAACCCTTCCAAGTACCAGCTCCATCATAGAAAACCAAAAGAAGGTGGAGCTGTGGGACAACAATGAAGAGATGAAAAAGAAAAAAAATAGAGAACAAAAACGTCTGTTTTCTTCTTTCCATGAGGTTTGTGACTGGGTTGGACTGTCTGATCGTGGTGCTGCATTACTATCTAGTGCAATCCTTGAAGTTTTACGGGTTATTACAAAAGAGGATCCTTCCAAAGTCATAGATAGGAACAAAGTAGGGAGATCGAGGCAATCAAACGGACAAAATTTGACAAAGGAAGCACACGGGAAAGTATAAGTTGCAGGCATCTACTTTGATGGAAGGAAAGAAACTCTTACTACGGAGAAGATTGGAAATAGAGACTATAGGAGAAAGGTAATTGAAGAGCATATTGCTATAGTGGCTGAACCAGGTTCAGAATATCTAGGCCAGTATTCACCTGCCACTGGTTCTGCAAAGATTAATAGAAAAGAATTTCCACGGAAAACGTACTGGCGATTGGATGTGATGGTACAGCTGTACATACTGGGAATAAATCTGGGGTGATTTGTCAAGTCGAGAAAAGCCTTGCCCACCCAATTCATTGGTTCATCTGTCAGCTCCATGGCAATGAGCTGTCACTACGTCACCTTTTTGAAAAACTCGATGGTAAAACAAGTGGGCCACATGGCTTATCAGGACGAATTGGGAAAAGCAATCTCTAATGGGACTGTTCCTGACACACTGTCAAGGAGAAATCCAGGAAACTTAAACCACTCCAGATGACTCACAACAGCCAATAGGATTCTCCGCCTGTAAGCTGGTACACAACATCCTACAGAACAACGTAAAACACTTTTTTTTACAACAAAGGAGACACCTCAAGGATACAAAAAAAGGAAACAATAATAAAAAAAACCGCTACTCGCTGCTCCTAAAAAAAGAATCAAAAGAGGTGGTCGAAAGAGTGGTCAATTTCGGGAGAAGAGGTGCCCTGATACCCTCCTCTTGAAAGAGTTCAAGTCGTAGGCAGGAGAAAATACAGGTGAAGGAAGGCTGTTCCAGAGTTTACCAGCGTGAGGGATGAAAGAGTGAAGAGGTTGGTTAACTCTTGCATAAGGGGTTTGGACAGTATAGGGATGAGCATGAGTAGAAAGTCGTGTGCAGCGGGGCCGCGGAAGAGGGGGAGGCATGCAGTTAGCAAGTTCAGAAGAGCAGTCAGCGTGAAAATATCGATAGAAGATAGAAAGAGAGGCAACATCGCGACGGAATTTAAGAGGTAGAAAACTATCAGTAGGAGGAGGAGAGCTGATGAGACGAAGAGCCTTAGACTCCACTCTGTCCAGAAGAGCTGTGTGAGTGGAGGCCCCCCCCCCCTCCCCACACACACGTGAGATGCACACTCCATACGAGGGCGGACAAGGCCCCTGTATATGGATGGCAACTGTGCGGGGGAGAAGAACAGAACGCCCAACCTCGAGGAAGCTGATTTAGCGAGAGAGGAGATACGAAGTTTCCAGTTGAGATTTTGAGTTAACGATAGACCGAGAATATCTAGTGTTGAAGAAGGTGACAGCTGAGTGTTGTTGATGAATAGGGGATTGGTGTCTGAAAGATTGTGTCGAGCTGATAGGTGGAGAAATTGAGTTTTTGAGGCATTGAAGGACACAAGGTTCCTTCTACCCCAATCGAAAATGATAGCAAAGTCTGAGGTTAAGCGTTCTGCAGCCTCCAGTCTGGAGTCGTGTACTTCCTGTTGGGTTGGCCTTCTACTGAAAGAAGTTGAATAATGCAAAGTGGAGTCGTCGGCGTATGAGTGGACAGGACAGTTTGTTATGGAAAGAAGATCATTGATGAATAACAAGAAGAGAGTGAGTGATAGGACAGAGACTTGTGGAACACCACTGTTGATAGGTTTAGGGGAAGAACAGTGACCGTCTACCACAGCAGAGATAGAACGGGCGGAAAGGAAACTGGAGATAAAGGAACAGAGAGAGGGATAGAATCCGAAAGAGGGTAGTTTAGAAAGCAAAGACTGGTGCCAGACTCTATCGAAGGCTTTCGATATGTCTAGCGCAACCGAGAAAGTTTCACCGAAACGGCTAAGAGAGGATGACCAAGAGTCAATTAAGAGAGCAAGAAGATCGGCAGTAGAATGTCCCTTGCGGAACCCATACTGGCGATCAGATAAAAGGTTAGAAGTGTAAAGGTGCTTTTGAATCTTCCGGTTAAGGATTGATTCAAAAGCTTTAGATAGACAGGAAAGTAAAGCTATAGGGCGGTAGTTTTAGGGATTGGAGCGGTGTGCCTCCTTAGGCACAGGCTGTACAAAGGCATACTTCCAGCAGGAAGGGAAGGTAGATGTTGATAGGCAGAGACGAAAGACTTTGACCAGGCAGGGTGACAGCACGGAAGCACAGTTTTTAAGGACAATAGAGGCACTCCATCAGGTCCATAAGCCTTCTGATTGAGGCCAGAGGGCATAGAAAACATCATTTGAAGAATCTTTACTATGGCATAAAAGGTCCAAGGGGTGATGGAAGATATGCCCAGAATCCAGGAAATTGGAGTTTTAGAAAAGTTTGAGGAAAAGTTCAGCCTTATATATATATATATATATATATATATATATATATATATATATATATATATATATATATATATATGCTCTTTCTCTCTCTCAGATTTTACAACAAGGAGGCGGCTCAAGGGCACAAAAAAGAAACAATAATAAAAGTACTTCTCACTGCTCCCAAAAAGGAATTAAAAAGAGGTGGCCGAAGAAAGATCAATTTCGGGAGGTGTCCTGATACCCCTTCTCTTGAGGGGACAGAATCGTAAACGGGAGAAATAGGAAGAGTTTGTTCCAGGTTTACCAGTGTGAGGATGAAAGAATGAAGATGTTGGTTAACTCATAAAGGTTTGGACAGTGTAAGGATGAGCATGAGTAGAAAGTCGTGGCTGTGAGACCCTTGGGGGAGGGTAGTATGCAATTGTAAGTTCAGAGGTAGTCCCAGCGTGGAAATATCAATGAAGATGAAGAAAACGCTTATCCTTGGCTTGATTTGAAGTGAAGGCTATCAGTGGGAGGAGGAGACCTGATGGGACGATGAGCCTTAGACTCCACTCTCAGAAGAGCTGTGTGAGTGGGGCCCCCACACACGTGGGATACATATACCTCAGCACAGAAGTGGACAATTTGTCTACAGATATATACGCAGAGGGAGAAGGGCAGAATGATACAGACGTCCAACCTCAAAGGGAAGCTGATTTAGCAAAGGAGATATGGAAAGCTTCAGTTGAATTTTAGGATTAAGGATAGACCGGATGTTTAGTATTGAAGAAGGTGACAGCTGAGTGTTGTCGAAGAATAGAGGATAGGTGTTTGGAAGATTGTGTCGAGTTGATGGGTGGAGGGGTGAGTTTTGGGCATTAAAGGACACAGGTTCCTCTGCTAATCAAATGATAGCAAGTCAGGTTTAAACGTTCTATTATGATGGGTCATTTTACATGTTGGTATTCTTCTATTGAAGAGGTTCAGATAATGCAGAATTGGAGTCGTCGGCGTAGGGTGGACAGGACAGTTTGTTATGGAAAGAAAATCATTGATGAATAACAGGAAGGAAGTGGTGATAGGACAGAGCCCTGACCAGAACGCCACGGTATTGATAGGTTTAGGGAAGAGTAGTGACCGTCTACCTGCAGAGGAATAGAACAGCCGGAAAGAAACTGGAATATAAAAGGAACAGAGAGAGGATAGAATCAAAGAGAACGGTTTAAAGAAAGCAAAGACTAGTGCCAGACTCTATCGAGAAGCTTTCGATATGTCCAGCCTGTGAAAGAAAGTTCTGAAACGGCTAAGAGGGATGACCGAGGTCAGTTAAAGAGGCTGGGGATGCCAGTAGACATGCCAAAACCCTTACTGGCGATCAGATAGAAAGGTCAAGAAGTGGAAGAATTCTTTAAGAATTTACCAGTTAAGTTGATTCAAAAAGCTTTGATGGGCAAAAACTAAACTATGGGATGATGATTTGAGGATTGGAACGGTCCTCTTCTTAGGCAAACTATACTTCCAGCAAGAAGGAAAGGTAGATGTTGACGGGCAGAGGCGAGGTTTGACCGGAGGAGCAGGGTGACAGCACCGGAGCTGGTTTTAAGGACAATGGAGGCACTCCATCAGGTCCATAAGCCTTTGAAGTTGAGATTGAGGCCAGAGAAGACATAAAACATCATTTGAAGAATCTTTATAACAGGCATAAAAGGGAGTCAGAGGGGGGATGAAGTAGGAGGAGGATATGGCCCAAGTCTCAGTCCCAGAGTGGAGTTTTTAGAAAGAAGTTTGAGGAAAGGAAGTTCAGCCTTAGAGATAAGATGAGACAGCGGTGTTGCCGTCAGGACTTCAAGGCAGTGGAGGAAAGATGAAAGAGAATGTGAGGTTGGAGGAAGTGTTTTGGCTAGATGCCAGAAGTCACAGGAAGAGTTAAGAGAAAGCAAAGGGTTTTTGACATTTTCTATTAATGAAAGAAAAGGGTTTTGGATTTAGTCGGAGAATAGATTTGCTTCGATTTCGGGCAGAAATGTAAAGTTCATAATTAGCATTAGTTTGGAGGCTCTTTATCCTTTTCTTTCGACTTACTCTCCTGATTATGAGACAAAGAGCAGTTAGTGAGAACATATTATTATTGTACTATTATTATTATATTATTATTTATTGTAGATTATTACGTTATTATTATTCCTAATTATTATTATTATCATATTATTATTATCATTATTATTAATCTCTCGCATTATAGAAGAAAAATATTCAAACACAAAACTTCGAACTCTATCTGTGGAAAAGGATTAGAATTTGTTTCATGCATTTAATTAATATTAATACCTTTACTTTTTTCTGTTATAATATAACGAATATTATAATTTTCTCCACTGCATGAATATTGCACACATATGTTCTTGTATTAACTGAAAATCACACGTGATGCTAACCACTCTTGCAGGAAGTGTTTACAGTGGCGGACGACTCAATTCGAGGAAGGAAGGAGGGGAGGGAGTGCAATTTATTATCTTCTTTATTCTTTGTTCATATCTCATAATAGAAGGTGTCGATCCAGTGCAGATGTAGCTAACAGATGTGGAGTAGAGGACCTGCATGAAACAGTGCTCAGAAGGAAAGACTCCGATGGTTTGGACATGTAAAGAGAGCAGGGAGGACACAGTGCTGGGAGTTGTGGAAGAATGGTAGATAGAGCTAATTGTATGTAGCTTACAGATGTGGAGTAGAGGACCTGGAAACAGTTTCTTTTTCCTTTTTTACATGTGACCTAAAGCGCCGGTATGCTTTTTTATTGGGGGCTTGGGTCAGCCGTATGGCGCAGACAAATGTTTATAATGGCGCAATTATTATTGGCTCATGCTGCCCCCAGAGTGGATTGATCTTTTCATAGCTTCTTCTAGAGTCCGGGTTGGTGGATAGTCTTCAGGACAGCATGTGGGTAGTCTTAGGCCCCTCGGCGGTGACTGAAAAATCCCAGGTGGTTTAGCGGATTCGAACCCTCATCATCATCAAACTGCTCGAATGCAGGCCGGCACGCTTTCAGTCCGCTACCACCTCAGAAACATGGAAACATGGAAATGCAGGCAACATAAAGCCTATTGACTCATTACGAGATTGCCGGCTTTGGTGATTTAATCTGCTCGAAAGGCACTTGGGGCCTGGGGAGCAGATAAGCACCTCGACTTGACGAGCAGATGAAAGCACCTCGATATTGAGGAGCAGATAAAAGCACCTCAATATTCGGTTTACCCCGACGCAAGGAAGTGAAGGTCGATTCCTATATTTGAAGGAGTTGATAGGCCTGCATTTCATTACTTCCTGAAGGAAGATTGTTCCAGTGACGGATGACTCGGTTGAAAAGAAACCCTTCCGATGGGGAAAGACTCATGGTTTGGACATGTGGAAGAGAGTAGCAGGAGGATACAGTGCTGGGAGGTTTGGAGAGATTTTCATAAGACAGGGTGCGCAGTGCAGATGCAACTAACAGACGTGGGAGTAGGACCTGGAACCAGTGCTCAGAAGGAAAAAAAACTCCGATGGTTTGGACATGTGAAGGGAGCAGGGTGACAGTGCTGGGAGTCAGAGATTAGCAAGACAGGGTATCTAGTGCAGCTTAGATGTAGCTAATAGATGGGAGTAGAGAACCCGGTGTGCTCAGAAAGGAGACCTCATAGTTCGACATGTGAAAGCAGGGAGGATACAGTGCTGGAGTTTGGGAAGATATTAAGTAAAAGGAAGGAGACCAGTTGGTAGACCTAGGGAAAAGGTGGAGAAGTGTATAGGAAGACTTGGCAGTGATGGATTGGGTATTCGTGCGTAGTATGAGCAGAATGGAGGAGACCCATAAAGCGTCCAACCGCTCAGGAAGAGTGGAAACGGACGTTAAACGAAATTATGATGATGATGATATTATCTCATAATAGAAGAAGAAATAACAGAATCAAGAACATTAAGGACCTTGGATACGTTCAGTTCAATTCCCGACGCAGTAAAGTTAATGTCAGGTGGAAATGGAGTTGTTCGTTTCCGCACTGACTATTTCTGCGGGGAGGCTGTTCCAGTGGCGGACGACTCGGTCTGGAGGAAGGAAGTAAGGAGGAGTGGAGGGATGAGAGTTTTGATATTTTCGTTAATCTTTTTGTTCTCTCCCTGTTCCATCTCATCCTTCTACATGCTCACTGCCACATATACTCTTACTACTCTGTTACTTAACTAAATTGCTGATCATTTTCACTTGACTTTTAGATTAAATAAGTTAATCCTCCTTCAAATTGTTTGTGGGCTACATACAGCAGACGCTTTTTAAAATTAGGAACAGCAGATGCTTAAAATTAGGAACAGCAGACGCATTATAAATTAGGAACAGCAGACGCATTATACATTAGGAACAGCAGATTTACTTAAAATTAGGAACAGCAGACACATTATAAATTAGGAACAGGTATCATCAGGAAACAGGGATGAGCAATCACTTAAATTAACTTGAGAAACAAACAAAGATTAACATGATTCTGAGGGGAAGTAGGCACCTGTTATTATTATATATACAGGTGTCTGTACATCATCAAGACCCCAAGACCCAGACCAAGCATTCCTAAACGTATACTATAGTCGTCAGCACATACTGAGTCTGAGGTCTTCGTTATCGTGTTCTGGCAACTTGCCATTACACATGCACACACACACAGCTACATAATTCAAAGCGACCTAATTTTTTTTTTTTTACAACAGAGGAGTGGCCTGAAAATAGAGAAGAGCTGTGTGGGAGGGGAGCTCCCACAAAGTGATGCATACTCCATATACGAGGGCGGACAAGGCCCTTTTATATGGATAGCAGCTGTAGTGGGGGCAGAAGAACTGGAGGAGACGATACAGAACGCCGGAACCTCGAGGAAGCTTGATTTAGTGAGAGGAAGATATGAGAAGTTTCCAAAGTTAAGATTTTGAGTTGGCGATGACTGAGGATATTTAGTTCTGAAGAATTATAAGGTGACAGCTGAGTGTAGTTGGAAGAATAGGGGATAGGGGCTTGGAAGATTGTGTCGAGTTGAAAGCAGTGGATAAATCTGGGTTTTGAGGCATTGAAGGACACAAAACCCAAAGGTTCCTTTTATCCCAATCGGAGATGATAGCAAGCGTCTGAGGTTGGAGGATTCTGCAGCCTCAGTCTTATAACCACTCAAAACAGATTTTTTTTACGGACAATTTCTTAATAATAATATGATTAATACAGTACAAATGTGCCTCTATGCGTGACTTTATTATCATATAACATCGTAGACGCCATGATACTCACACGATAATTCACACCTCAGTCTCGGGTGTTGCGATCGAGAGCCAAGGCTGTTACATCAGAGACGGCCTTTGGCACAGCAATTCCACTATAACTCCTCCTCTTCATCTCTCTCCTTTCCTTTTCCCCTCCTCTTCCTCCTCACTCAGGCTTAGTGATGCGGGAAGACGAAGATTTATATCCTCCCTTGTCACAGAAATAGTTTGGGACGATGCGCCGCTCCACCTGAAGCTGAATTATGACCATCATCATCATCATCAGCCTCTTATATATTTTACCAACTTCCGACTTCAAATATGTCTCCTGGGGCTCCAATAACTAGATTCATTTATATCTATCGTTAAAATAGTGAATTCCTGATGCGTTTCAAGGCAATAGTTAGGTGTCAAAAACGGTAAGTACTATGCCTGAGTACGATAATCTGGCAACGGTGCTCCCTACCTTCTTCCACTTCCCGTCCGCTCCAGCTGGTCCATGTAAGGCTCCAGCTTGTCCTTGTAGAGGGAAGGCACGGTCTGTAGGAACTCATGGCGGGATTTCACGATGATCACGAAGCCTCCTGGAGTGCCGGAGAGGAGGAACTCAGTTAATCATTGGGGCATACGCTAGGGGGCGTTGTCTGGCCCACCATAGGGAGACCGCCTCAAAGCTGATCTGCTCCAGGCAACATAAGAAGTCTCTATGTAGGCTCTTTCCCATCCCAACGGCGCCTAAGTCCGCCCGTTTGAAAAGGCCTCTCGTAAAGTTGCTGGGATTACCATGAACTGTTTTATGATCCTATAGTAGTGGAGTAGGTAGGGAAGACACTCCCTACCGAAACGGGCGGACCTATTCTCGGTGAGGATATATGGGCGAGGAGGTGCCAGCTCCTTCAAAGACCCCTTCCCAAGGCCCTCACTAACTGCTTCCTTTGTCTCTATCAACACCAGAGAGCAGTTCAGCATGCTCTCTAAAGTGACAAAGCTCCCCCTTTCTACACCACACTACATTCACACAACATACACACCTTTGAAACCCTTGAACTCTCCTCCTTATCAATTTCTGCAACATTCGTGGTCTTGTTCTAATTTTCATAATACTGTGGGAAACCATCTCTCCTCCTCTAAACTTTATTTTCTTTCCTCACCAGAAATGACAGGTTATTGAGGCAACTGACAGCAACTTCTACTCTGTCTCCTCCTACTATCTCTATCCTAAATTTTAATCATAAGCTGGATGTTGCGCCTACGTGCGCAACGACACTTCATTTGCTTGCTCTCGTGCCTACTAGACCTTTTGACTCTTCTGAATTCTTCCACCCATCTGGCTAAGACTTTATTGTCATTCTATTACTAAATACATCTGTGCTGCTTTATCTCTCACCTAACTTCCTTCTACTCAATCTATGTAAAATTCCTTTGACTATTTTGAATTCTAAAGTGGAGCAACATCTTGACTTCACTCTCCTTCGCTAAAATCTCCATCTTGGGTGATTTAGAATAAGTTCTACCACCAGCTTTGGCTCTCATAGCCTCTTTCACAGACCAGCTCTGAATGAATGTCCTACAACTTTGCTCTCCTCAACGACCTAGGAGCAGTTGGTTCTAGCACCTTACACGTATTCTTGACCGTTTTGGGAGACAGGCCCAACATATTCTAGACCTCTTACCTTACCTCTAATCCTTTTGCTTACTCTGTCAAACTGTTCTCTCTGTTGGGTTCCTCCCTGACCATAACCTTATTTCTGTTTCTGGTCCTTATCGCTCCTGTACATCCTCTTCTGACCCCACCGGAAGAGGCGATGCTTTCTGGCATTTTGCTTCAGCTCGGTGGGACGACCTTGTTATAGTAATTGTAGTATATCAATGGAAAAAAAATGACATAGATCATGCGCCACCCTTTGTAGGAAATGTCATGGGGCTGTCAGTGTTTACCATCTCAGTTGTATACAAAAGCATTTCATCAAGCTTTCTAGAGGTCACCTTTGACATACGTGGACCAAATTGTAATCTCTCATTATTTTCCACTCTGTAACTCCGTCACTCCTTCTTGAGAGAGCTTCGCACGACACACACTCTATAGCGTCTCGTCTCTCTCACCCACGCTACACTGTGCATCTTAGGTTAAGAATATACTTTCTTCTAAGACAGCAAGAGTTTCCCCTTCACGCCCACAAGTCCCTGCAACTGCTAAGCGTTACACCGGGGTTACATAATTTGGTGGCAGCCGGTGAACCAACGCGCCTGAGCCCTCAAGCTACCTAGTTCTCCCGCAAGAGCTCCAAGCCACAAGAACTCACCAACAAATCTGGGGACAGGCGTAGAAGGAAGGAAGGAGTCAAAATCCCTGCTACAGCAGGTCAACCACAGGCCTAATACGAACTTCTACATGCTTCTACATAGCCAACAACCAGCCACTCCCCAGCTCACTCCAAGCCCTCCTGTGGTACGCAGAAGGAGGCACTCCCTGCAGAGCCCACAAGTCTGGGCAACACAGCAGTGAAACAATTGTTGCTGCCGGAGCATCGGCCCAAATCTCTTCCGGCAAACAGTCAACCAGGGCAAACGCGACATCTCCCGGTGACTGCAAAAGCAGTACCCACCACCGTTACTACAAGGCGCCTTCTCAAGAGGTTACACACCCAGGTTGCCATATCTACAACCGCTGCCCCCACAACTCAAAATAACAAGAGCATCGCAGCCGTCCCACGTCTGGCAGCAGGTTCATGTTCCGGCGCACGCCCTGCCACACACCTGCTCCGACTATATCGTGCCAGCAGTTTCCAGCAGCCATTACGGGGTTTCAGTTCCATGCCATCAGTCAACCTTCCACGCGCTCCTGCCGCGTGGCCAAGGTCTTCCAACGCAGCTCATAGGCAGGCTCCAGGCACCGAATGAGCGACGACATCCTTCGTGAAGTGTTTTGACCTCAGGGAACAAGACGTCCCTGTCCCGCATAGTCTCATGTCACCCTTGGACAAGGTGTAATACCTGATCTGTCTCCCGTGCCAGGGTCACGGTGAAGCCTCTAGGCAGCAGCAGTGGTGGATTGGACTGCAGGCAGAGGATCTCTTTATGAGACAATGGCTGGAGTTCCAGGGTCCTAGTCAGCTGGACCGTGCCTAATTATTTAGGCATGCGGTGTAGAGGAGTGTGGCGACCTCTACACTAAAAAGCCTACCTGGGAACCAATTGTCGGTGTGAGCTCCCCGTCCCTCCCCTCTATCGACGGTACTCTCATCCCTATTCTGCATAACAGCTGGTTCTTGTTTTCTCCTGAAAGAGATGTCTTCCGTGGGCCATTTGAGGTTGTACCTCCTGGCTTCTAGGTGGAGTTTCTGAGGGTTTTTCTTATACTCAAGGAATATTTCAGCTTTTTGGTCTCTCAGGAAGGGCGTCTGATACTCTCTAGAGTTGGTGGAGAACACCTGGTGACAGGTGCCACTGGCCAGGCCTCAAAAGGGTCGCAGAGTTGGGTTAGACGTTTCGGAAAGTGGGAACGAATTGCTGGTTCCTCTCCTCCCTTGCCAGCTCTGCTTTGAGTGACTACGCCGGCCCCGTTCTATGGGACAAAACTTCGAGGATAATAGCTGAAAAGCGCCGGGTTGTGAAAGTCTCTCTCGTGACCGAGGCTCAGGATAAGCGATTGGTCTTTGAGGCGTTTTCAAGACCATGTGGGAACGAACTCCCAGTGTTGGAGGCATCTAACACAGCAGTATCTAATTTCCATGCACAATTTTTATCCAATTCAATTTATGGTCACACTTTAAGTTATTACGCAAGCACTTTTAATATTTGCCCAAACTGTTAACTCGC
>NC_066531.1:18347679-18442679 GCF_024679095.1 Eriocheir sinensis | reverse complement strand
TCCCAGCTTCATACGAAAGGGCCGTAACAGATATGAAAAAAGGACTTGAGAAGTGTTTCACAGACACACAAATAAATGCGCTGTTGAGTAACAAACAAGTTGCAAATTATAGTCATACAGATATATCTGAAGCAATAACATTACATAGCTACAGTTCAAAAGCCTACAATTATCTCAGGGAAAAGAAACAACTTCCTCTTCCATCAGTGACGACTCTCAATCGCCGTGTATCAATGCTGGATATTGAACCCGGTGTGTTGTTACCCGTGATTCAACTTTTGAAACAAAAAACGAAGAAAATGTCAGATTTTGAGCGACTGTGTGTGCTGTCATTCGATGAGACTAGTGTTGCTTCCAGCTGGACGTATGACAAAGGTACTGCCAATTTGTGCGCACCTAAAAGCAAACTTCAGTGTGCTATGTTGAGAGGATTAGCAAGCCCTTGGAAACAATTAGTGTACTATAACTTCGACACCGACATGACCAAAGACATATTGTTTGATATCATTGTTCAGGTGGAGGAAGCTGGCTTTTAGTGGTTGCAATGGTGTCTGATATGGGGCCAGCTAATGTAAAACTATGGAGAAGTCTCAGTGTTGACATAAATAACACAAGTTTCTTAAACCCAGCATGTGGTGACCAGGACATTTTGTGTTCGCCGATGCCCCTCACCTAATCAAACTAATAAGAAACAACTTTTTAGACTCAGGAATCAGACTGGACGGTAAAAATGGATGCAAAACTGCTACCAATGGATGTGTCCGTGAAATAATTCAGAAAAGCGTAAAGGACTTGAAAACAACATTCAAACTGGGCGACAGGCACGTTCATGTGTATGGTACCCAGCGAATGAATGTTCGCCTGGCTGCACAGCTATTGTCTGAGACAACAGCGAAAACATTACCATTTTTTGGCAAACAAGGACTCCTTAAGAGTAAGAATTGGCAAACAACAAGTGACTTCATTATGTTGTCGGACAGCTGGTTCGATCTTTTTAATTCCAAAGTACTTGCTAACACAAAGTCATCTAGAGATGCGTTTGGGTGTCACTTGACTAATCAAAACAAAATTCTCAACACCATGATAACAACAGCTTCTACAATGAGAGTGGGTAACAAAGATCATTTATATCAGTTCCAAAAAGGCCTCATAATATCTTCAAAATCTTTGTCAAAGTTGTACCAGATGCTAAAAGAAAAGTATAATGTATCATATCTGCTTACCTACAGGTTAAACCAAGATTGTCTAGAACACTTTTTTAGTTGTCTCAGACAAATGTCAGGAAGTTGGGACCACCCATCGCCACTGGAAACTAAGCACAGAATCAAAAAGTATCTACTTGGAAGAGAAACACACCTGATGGGAATTAAATACAATAGTTCAAAGGAGTGTGAGGCTCATAATATTTCTGATGCAGCTCTAGCGACAATGGACACAAATCAATGTATCAGTCAAAGCACGGGAAATTTAGAAGATGAGCTAAGCTTATCAGCTATGGTGTTTGCAATGGATGAGGAAGACTCTAAACCAAATTGTGAGGAACCATTTGCTTTAGATGTGCAGGGCCCTATAACATTTGAGGATGCCATGGAGAGCGAAGCCCTCAGATATGTTGGAGGTTATATGGTCAGGAAGTTTCCTCAATATCAATACCTAGGATCAGACGTTAGTAAGGATGACAAAACGTGGATTTCATCAATATGCAGATATGCCGGGAGACTAAAAACACCTAGCAAAGACTTTTATGAACAACTGAAAGTAATGGAAAAGCTATTCAATTGTTACCATGGAGAATTTTCATTAAAAGAGGAAAAAAATGTTGTCAGGAAGTTAGCAGAACTCATTTCAGGGTTTGTACCTTTGCCTAAAGATGTTGTTGTGTTTTATGTAAAGTGCCGAGTATTCTTTAGAATTATAATATTAAACAGGAAACTTACAGAAAACAGGAAGGCCACAAAAAAAAATGGCCAAATTATGTACAAAGGGAAATAAAGAAACAGTATCACCAAGAGGCAAACCTCAAGAAAAAGCAAAAGTATGTACAAAGTAAAATAAAAGACAGTAGCAACAAAAGGCAAACCTCAAGAAAAGTATGTACAAAGGAAAATAAAAAGACAGTAGCAAAAAGGCAAACCTCAAGAAAAGTATGTACAAAGGAAAATAAAAGACAGTAGCAACAAGAGGCGAACCTCAAGAAAGAGCTGTACTTAAGTCTATCAAGCTATCTAAGCAGTTGCTTCTAGCGTGGGTAAAGATATAAAATTACGTATTATTTGCTTACAATTGTCTGTGTGTTATTCTCTTCAACCCTTACCCACAGCATGCTTTGTACTAAGGGAAGAATAGCTTCTATATTTTATAAATAAGGAATATTATGTAATATGTAAATGATAAGGAATAAGGAAAGAATAGTTTCCATTTTATGTAAATAATAATCTCATGTCATAATACATGTTGAACTTTGCTACTACGGTACTTAATTTCCTTACATCTTATATTGCAATATACATAACAGAGAGAGAGAGAGAGAGAGAGAGAGAGAGAGAGAGAGAGAGAGAGAGAGAGAGAGAGAGAGAGAGAGAGAGAGATGGATTTATGGATGAACGGGGAGTAGAGAATGATGGAGATGGAAAACGACTGACGCAGAGATAGAAATAGACTGAGAAATGAACGGGGATAGGAGAATGAGTGGGAATTGAAAAAAGACTGACGGAGAGAGAGAGAGAGAGAGAGAGAGAGAGAGAGAGAGAGAGAGAGAGAGAGAGAGAGAGAGAGAGAGAGAGAGCGCACCTCCCAGCAGAGCTCCCCGTGACGTCACAGAGCTTTGGTCCCGCCCACGGCTACCCAGTCCTGCGCGTGGAGGGACCCTATAATTCAATGGGCCCTGCCTTCACCTTCATGTCCACAGTGCGGGGCTGGGGCGTCAGTTAATGGCCGCAGAAGTGGCCTCTGGCGCGGTAACCTTTTAGCCCATCGGTGGTCTGGTCGTTATGCAGCCCTGACTTCTAGTCAGAAGGCCCGGGTTCGATTCCTGGCACTAAGTGGTGTTCATTTGGGATGTTTTTCACTGTGTTAATACAGTTTCTCTAACATAATAACATGCTCTATAAATACAGGAAAAGGGACCTTAGAATGGAAGAAAGCATATATTGTACCAATTTATAAAAGTGGAGATCATACTGAATCACTAAATTAGAATAGTCTCTCTGACAAGTGTAATGTGCGTGATTTGTGAAAGTCAAATAAAAAGGAAAACATGATAAGGGACAGTTTGGATTTAAAAAAGGGAAATCGTGTTTCATTAAAAAAATGGAAAACATGATAAGGGACAGTTTGGATTTAAAAAAGGGAAATCGTGTTTCACCAACTTACTGTTTCTACTCAAGGGTAATAGACGTGGTGCAAGAGTGAAAAGGGTGGGCTGATTGTGTACATCTCGATTTGAAAAAAAGATTTCGACAAGGTTCCGCACATAAGGTTAATCTGGAGACTACAGCAGTGGGGAGGAATGGGCGGACAATTTATCGAGTGGATGAAGGATTACTTAATGGGAAGAGAAGTGAAGATGGTGATTAGAGAGGAGAAATCAAATTGGAGGAGAGAGTGGAGTTCCCTTAAAGCTCAGTTTTGGCATCAATAATGTTTATAATATATATAAATGATATGGCAAAGGGTATTAAAAGTTATATGATCCTTTTTGCAGATGATACAAAGTTAATAAGAAAAGTGAGGCAGGAGAGAGAGTGTAAAGAGCTGCTAAAATACCTGGACAGAGTGTATGGATGGAATATAATGCAAGCAAGTGCCATGTTATGGAAATGGGGAAAAGTAAAAAAAAGACCAAGGAACATACAGGATGGGAGAAGAAAACTTAAAGGTGGTACATGAAGACAAAAAATTGGGAGTAACGATGCACGACACACTATCCCCAGAGAAGCACATAAACAAGCTGTTTGAAGAAACCTACAGGATGATGCAAAATATAAGGGTATTATTCCATTTTATGGACAAAGAAAAATATGAAGAAAATAACAACAATGATAAGACCAAACCTTGAAAATGCTGCAGTTATGTGTTCACCTCGCAAAAAGGATATCACAAAGTTGGAAATAATACAGAAAATTGCAGCTAAAATGGTCCCAGAACTCTTGAATATGACATATGAAGACAGGTTGAAGAAGATGGACTTGACGACACTGGAACAAAGAAGGAAGAAAGGAGATCTGATCACACTGCATAAGTTGGCAAATAAGTTTGATGTGGTGGATAGAGATGATCTCTTCTTAACTGCGATAACGCAAGGGCTGAGAGGACACAGAAAGAAACGTCATAAAGGAACTTGTTTGAGTAACTTTAAAAATAAAGTAGTTTTCCACAAAGAAGTGTTAACACATGAAACAGCTTGCGGGAAGAGGTGGTGGAAGCGAACAGTATCCAAGAAATGAAGGAAAGGCTGGATAAAAGTAGATATGTAGCCAGGACTATCAGAGCTTAGCTCAGGCCCAGTAGACTATAAATAGGTAAATATGAATAAGTAAACACACACACAAAAAAATGGACGAAGCACCTAGAGGAAAATGAAATCATCACAGAAAGACAGTTCGGATTGAGGAAAGGAAGATCATGCCTGACAATCTTGGCGTGTTTCTATTCAAGGGTGATAGATGTGCAGGAGAAAGATGGATGGGCTGACGCCGTCTACCTGGACTTGAAAAAGGCCTTTGACAAGGTGCCGCATAGGAGGTTGATGTGGAAGCTGGAGACGGTGGGTAAATTAGGAGGAGGACTTCTAAAGTGGATGGAGGATTTTCTGAAGAACAGGATGATGAGAACAACTATTAGACAAAAAATCAAGTTGGAAAAATGACATGAGTGGAGTTCCGCAAGGCTCTGTGTTGGCCCCAATTATGTTTGCAGCATATGTTAATGATACGATAGAAGGCGTGGATAGCTATATGAGTCTGTTTGCCGATGACGCTAAAATAATGAGAAGAGTGGAAAAAGAGGAGGACTGCTTGCTACTCCAGAGAGACCTGGACACAGTGTGGTAATGGAGCAGGAAATGGGAAATGGAATTTAATACCAAAAAGTGCAGTGTTACTGAATTTGGAAAGACTGGAATGAGAGGAGAGGGACATTATAAGTTGGGTAAGGATAAGTTAGACAAGAAGACAGAAGAGTGATGATCACAGAGAACTTGTCTCCAGAAAGACATGTGAATAAAATAGCAGCTGAGACATATACAACCTGCTGAGGAGCATCAGAGCAGCGTTCACATAAATTGATGAGGACATGGTAAGAAAATTAATTGTGACCTTGATACGCCCTAGACTAGAATATGCATCAGTGGCTTGGTCGCCATCACTTAAGAAACACGTTAGAAAACTGGAGAGGATACAGAGAGCGGCAACAAAAATGGCACCTAGTCTGAGCGACCTGCCGTATGAAGAAAGATTGCTGAGGCTGAACCTCCCAACATTGGAAATTAGAAGAGAAAGGGGAGATTTAATAGCGGTGTATAGGAAGATGAATGGTCTAGAGAAATTGGATAGACATGACCTTTTGATAAAAGAAGAGATAAACTTAAGAGGAAATGGAAAACTGTTGAGAAAAGGAAATTGTAGAAGAGACATCAAGAAGAACAGCTTCCCGCAGAGATGTGTGGGGGTCTGGAATGGGCTGGAGAGGGAAGTGGTGTAGGCTAAGTCAATAAGCATATTTAAGGCCAAATTAGACGGTAGTAGTTGGAAAGATGGGACTGCACGAGCATAGCCCCGTTCCTGTAAATCACAACTAGGTAAATACACCTAGGTAAACACACACACACACACACACACACACACAATGGAATGGGCAGAAAGGTCAATGAATGGATGAAGGATTGCTTAACAGAAAAAAAACATGTATATTCCAGCAAATAGACTGCCACACAGTCAAAGGCAGATTGTAGATGAACAGATTAAATATATGTTGGAACAAGGTGTTATCCAGCATTCCGGATCACCGTGGAACTAACCTTTGTTTCTAGTCCCTGAAAAGGACGGAAGTTACAGGCCTGTCATCGATTTCAGGAAGGTAAATGAGGTAATTGAGGGTGATAGGTACCCTTTGCACGTTTTGTTAATGTCCCTGGGCAAGGAAATAAAATGTTCAGTAGTTTTGATCGTTTAAGTGGCTAGTGGCAGGTGCCTGTGGCAGCTGAATCCAGAGAAATAACAGCCTTCAGTACCCCAAACGGTCGTTTTGATTGGCTGAGAATGCCTTTTGGCCTAAAGACCACCGATTACCTTCCATAGGATTATTATCACATTATTCTCGGACATGATAGGCAAAGAAGTCTAAGCATATTTAGATGATTTAATCATCTGTAACAAGGATGGTGACAGTCACTTAGTTAGTTAGAAGCTGTTTTGCTTAAACTAAGAGAAGCTGTCCTAATGTCCAAGCTAACTAAATGTGAATTCTTAAAGGCAAAAATCATATTTTTAGGACACACTGTAGATGGAGATGGAATCCACACGATGGCCAATAATTTTCTGCCGTAAATAATTTTCCGCAACCCGAAACCGTTGAAAAAGTTCGATCTCTTCTGGGTTCGCTAGGCTATTATAGTCCTTTCAGGCTTTCATACACGGCTTTGCCAAAATTGCTTTGCCTCTAACGTAATGTTTTACAGAATTGAAGTCAGCGTTAAACAATGCTCCAGTTCTTGCATTCTCGGACTACAACGTCCCTTTAACTATTTATACAGCTGCTTCAGCCCTAGGACTTGGTGCTGTTTTGATGCAGCTCGCGGTAAACATCGTGCTATTGCCTATGCGAGTCGTACTTCGAACCAAGCTGAGTCAGACTTTTCAGTGACACATGAGGAAAGCCTGGCGGTTGTTTGGGTTCTTAAAAATTTTAGAGTTATGTATTTACAGACCATGCTGTAGTATCCAAGCGTTTTAAGGAAGAAACCTCACCGGTCGACTCGCGCAATGGTACCTGACCATCCAGGATTGGCTGTGGGAGAGCATGAGTTAGTGAGGGAGTGATATAATGAATCAGTGAGTGAGGAAGGGAAGGAGAAAAGTGCAAATGAGTGACAACATGCTACTGTCTGTAGAACTACAGTATTACTGAGCTCTACGGGGAAGGTGACTGACTGGCTGAGGGAGTGAATGAGTTAGAGATGAAGTGATAGAATGAGTCAGTGAGTGGATAAGTGAGTGAATAATTGAATAATGGAAAGAGGGGGACAGGTCAGCTACTTTTAGCTAGCGTCCTAATAGCTTAATATCGGCTACAACAAGACGATGGAGTCGATAATAGCCACAAGCATTCGAGATCATCTAGAGAAACATAACTTATTCATGACTCGCAGCATGGGTTCACGAAAGGTACGTCATACCTTACCAATCTCTTGTCCTTCTAAAATATAGGAATTGAGTCGATAGATAGAGATGAAACCTGTCATGTAATATATCTTGATTTTAGTAACGTTTTTGACAAAGTTCCTCACCACCGACTGTTGCTTGAATTACAGGCTCAGGGAGTAGACGGGAACGTATTGAACTGGGTCAGGGCGTGGCTTAGAAATTGGAAGTAAAGAGTGCAAATCAATGGTAAAAGATGTGACTGGGGCTGTTACGAGTGGGGTCCCACAAGGTTTGGTATTGGGTCCACTGTTGTTTATCATTTATATCAGTGATTTAAATACAGGACTTAGTAGTGATGTCAGTAAGTTTGCTGATGATTTCAAGATTGGTTAAGTAAATGAATCAGATCAGGACACTATTGTATTCCAGGATGAACTAAACAGATGGTACGATTGGGAGGGCAATGGCAGATGGAGTTCAGTGTCTGTAGGTGCAGAATTCTGAGCGTAGGTAGGAACAACACCTCTTTTTTTTTTTACAGCAAAGGAGACAGCACAAGGGCACACAAAAAAAGGAATCAATTATAAAAAAGCTCGCTACTCGCTGCTCCTGTAAAGAATCCAAAGATGTGTCCTGATACCTTCCTCTTGAATGAGTTCAAGTCATAGGCAGGAGGAAATACAGATGAAGTAAGATCGTTCCAGAGATTACCAGCGTGAGGGATGAAAGAGTAAAGATGCTGGTTAACTCGTGCGTAAGGGATTTGGACAGTAAAGGGATGAGCTTGAGTACAAAGGTGTGTGCGGCAGGACCGCATGATGGGGGGAGGCATGCAGTTAGCAAGTTCAGAAAAGTAGTCAGCGTGAAAATATCGATAGAAGATAGAAAGGGAGGCAACAATGCGGCGGAATTTGAGAGGTAGAAGACTATCAGTAAGAGCAGGAGAGCTGATGAGACGAACAGCCTTAGCCTCCACTCTGTCCAGAAGAGCTGTGTGGGTGGAGCCCCCTCACCACGTGAGATGCATACTCCATACGAGGGCGGACAAGGCCCCTGTATATGGATAGCAACTGTGCGGAGGAGAATAACTGACGGAGACAATACAGAACGCCCAACCTCGAGGAAGCTGATTTAGTAAGAGAGGAGATGTGAAGTTTCCAGTTAAGATTTAGACCGAGGATATTTAGTGTTGAACAGGGTGACAGCTGGGTGAATGTCGAAGAATAAGGGATAAGTGTTTGGAAGTTTGTCGAATTAATAGGTGGATAAATTGAGTTTTTTGAGACATTGAAGGACACACGGTTACTTCTATCCCAGTCGGAAATGATAGCAAGATCTGACTTTAAGCGTTCTGCAGCCTCCAGCCTGGAGTCATGTAATTCCTGTTGAGAGGGCCTTCTGTTGAAAGAAGTTGAATAATGCAGAGTGGAGTCATCAGGGTATGAGTGGACAGGACAGTTTGTTATAGAAAGAAGATCATTGATAAATAATAGGAAGAGAGTGGGTGATAGGACAGAGCCTTGTGGAACACCACTGTTGATAAGTTAGGAGATGAACATTGACCGTCTACCACAGCAGAGATAGAACGGCCGGAGAGGAAACTGGAGATAAAGGTACAAAGAGAGGGATATAATCCGAAAGAGGGCAGTTTAGAAAGAAAAAACTTGTGCCAGACTCTATCGAAGGCTTTCGATATGTTTAGCGCAACTGAGAAAGTTTCACCGAAATAGCTAAGAGAGGATGACCAAGAGTCACTTAAGAGAGGAAGAAGATCTCCAGTAGAACGCCCCTTGCGGAACCCATACTGGTGATCAGATAGAAAGTTAGAAGTGGAAAGATGCTTTTGAATCTTCCGGTTAAGGATTGATTCAAAAGCTTTAGATAGACAGGAAAGTAAAGCTATAGGGCGGTGGTTTGAGGGATTGGAACGGTCACCCTTCTTAGGCACAGGCTGTACGCAGGCGTACTTCCAGCAGGAAGGAAAGGTAGATGTTGATAGGCAGAGACGAAAGAGTTTGACCAGGTAGGGGGAAGCACAGAAGCAGAGTTTTTAAGGACAATAGGATGCACTCCTTCAGGTCCATAAGCCTTCTGAGAGTTGATGCCAGAGAGGGCATAGAAGACATAATTCTTAAGAATTTTAATAACAGGCATGAAAGAGTCAGAGGGAGGATGAGTAGGAGCAATATGCCCAGAATCGTTCAGAGTGGAGTTACAGAAAATTTGAGAGAAGAGTTCAGCCTTAGAGATAGATGAGACGGCAGTGCTGCCGTCAGGGTTAAGGAGAGGAGGGAAAGAGGAAGAAGTGGAATTGGAGGAGATATTTTTGGCTAGATGCCAGAAGTCTCTGGAAGAATTAGAGAAAGCAAGGTGTTGACATTTTCTATGGATGAAGCAGTTTTTGGTAAGACGGAGAATAGATTAGGCACGATTCCGGGCGGGAATGTACAGATCATGGTTAGTGGGAGTTCGAAGGCTCTGGTATTGTTTTTGCTTAAATGACATTTCCATAAGCAGGTATTTGTGTGAGAGGGATTTATGGGTCTTAGTGAGCCCTGATCTTTGTCCAAGGGCACGATACATTCAAGCTACAAATCCAGCAAACATGGAACAGAGATTTATTTCAAGGAGTGTAAACAACAGAAGCGCCAATGTCATCCTCAAGCTATATTTTACATTATTATGACCATCTTGATTATGCGCTTCAGTTCTGGTTACCTTACTATATAATGGATATCAAAATGTTAGAATCGGTACAGAGGAGGATGACTAAGACGATTCACGGGTAAAGAAACTTACCATATGAGGATAGATTCAAACATTCATAAATGTGCATTCTCTAGAAAGGTGAAAGGTGCTAGGAGACTTGATTGAAGTTTATAAATGGATTAAGGGCTCTAAGACGGGGATATTAATCAGGTTTTGGTGGTAAGAGAACCTGGTAGGACACGTAGTAATGGGTTTAAACTGGATAAATTTAGATTCAATAAAGGCATAGGCAAAGATTGGTTAACCAACAGAGTGGTGGATGAATGGAACAGACTTGGCAGTCATTTTGTGAGTTCCAATACGATAGTCACATTAAAAAAATAGATTATATGAATTCATGGACAGTGATGTTAGGTGGGGTTAGAATCACAGATGGTTCCTTGTACAGGTCTATCGGCCTCTTGTCGACTCCTTACGTTTTCATGTTCCTATGTTTTTAAAGAACTAATGCAGCAAGGACCTGGGTGTCAATATCGCGTCAAACCTCAAATTCTCACAGCAATTCATTGACGCAGCACATAAAGCGACCAGCTTGCTGGGCTTCATTAAAATAATAATTTTATTAAATAATAAAGATGGAATACTTCCGCTTTACAATGGTTTAGTCAGACCCCACTTTTTCCCCCCACCATGCAAAGGGCATTGCTAAATTAGACGGTGTTCAACGTCGGGCAACATAAATGATCCCTTCCTTGCTCAATAAACCTTACGATGAAAGGCTCTCAACCCTTAGCATGTTCTCTCTTGAGAAACGTCGCCTCCAAGGAAAACTGATAGAATGTTTTAAAGAATGTGAACAATTCAAAACTGTTTGTAATCGATGGCACTTTGTGAACGAAAAATAATGCATCATTTTTTTTTTTTCACCAACGTTGCAGTGCGAAAATGGAGTAAGCTCCTACCTTCAGTGGTCCAGTGCAACATTACTGACTCATCTAAAAACCAGGTTGACCAACTTAAACTTAATATTTACTAAATTAGAATTTCAAAGTTTGGGTGCTATCGGAGTAATAAAATGTCACTTAGATTGAAGGACATACCACTATAGTCCGTTTCATTTCATCTGTCCACTCGTGAACGTAGATGTTTCAGATGCGCATTGTTAGTTTGAAATTGCGTGAAGATCAACATTATATTTTCATTGATATATTTGAATTCTTGTGCATAAATAAAACCCTCAAGCCCTATTACTTGCACCGCAAACAAGCCGATTTGCATCGATAATATACCATAGAGGCACACGAAAGAGCTTCTTGTACATCAAACAGTATAGTCTGATCATACTCGAACGACTTATAGCCTTTTAGATACCCATATTTCATCTCATTCAGGTACATAAAGTGATATATGGCTCGCAAGTGTCTATGCATAATGAAATTTGATGTGTTTCATGTAAATAATATGCATGATACTCGAAATAGCCTAGCTTCACATTCAACAATATTTTTTTACAACCCAAAAAGTCGGCGCAAGATCAACAAAAAGAGTGTAGAAAAAAAGCCCGCTACTTGCCGCTCCCACAAAATAAAATAGTATAGAGTAGCCAAAAAGGAGATCAATTTCGGGTGGAGAGGTGTTCTGATACACTCTTCTTGAAAGAGGTCAAGTCATTGGCAGGAGGAAATAAAGGAGAAGGAAGGCTGTTCCAGAGTTTACCAGTGTCAGGGATAAAAAGTGAAGATGTTGGTTAACTCTTGCATAAGGGGTTTGGACAGTATAGGGATGAGCAAGAGTGGACAGTCGAGTGCAGCGGGGCCACGGGAGGGGGGGGAAGTCATGCAGTTAGCAAGTTCAGAGGAGCAGTCAACATGAAAATATCGATAAAAGATATAAAGAGAGGCAACATGGCGGCGGAATTTAAGAGGTATAAGACTATCAGTAAGAGGAGGAGAGCTCATGAAACGAAGAGCCTTAGACTCCACTCTGTCCAGGAGAGCTGCTTGAGTGGAGCCCCCCCAATGCATACTCCACACGAGGGCGGACAGGGTCCCTATAAATGGAAAGCATATGTGCGTGAAAGAAGAATTGGCAGAGACGATACAGAAAGCCCAACCTCGAGAAAACTTATTTAATGAGAGATGAGATGTGAAGTTTCCAGTTGAGATTTTGAGCTTAGGATAGACCGATGATACTTAGTGTTGAAGAAGGTGACAGCTGAGTGTTATTAAAGAATAGGGCATAGGTATTTTGAAGATTGTGTCGAGTAGATAAGTGGATATTTTTTTTTTTTTGAGGCACTGAAGGACACAAGGTTCCTTTTACCCCAATCGGAAATGATAGCAAGGTTTGAGGTTAAACGTTCTGCAGCCTCCAGTCTGGAGTCTTGTAATTCCTGTTGAGAAAGTCTTCTGTTGAAAGAAGTTGAATAGTGCAGAGTGGAGTCATCAGCGTATGAATGGATAGGACTGTTTGTTAAAAAAAGAAGATCAATCCTAAATAACAGAAGGAAAGTGGGTGATAGGACAGAGCCCTGTGGAACACTACTGTTGATAAGTTTAGGGGAAGAACAGTGACCGTCTACCACAGCGGAGATAGAACGACCAGAAAGGAAACAGGATATAAAGGAACAGAGACAAGGATAGAAACCGTAAGAGGGCAGTTTAGAAAGCCAAGATTTATGCCAGACTCTATCGAAGGCTTTGGATATGTCTAGCGCAACTGCGGAAGTTTCATGTTACTTTGAATATCAATCGTTATTTACATGCAGTGCATTATTAAATTATCCTTTATTTCCACTTGCAGAGCCAGCTGTCTTCTAATCTACCTGAAATGAGATAATTATATGAACCTGAAATAACATATAGATCGTTCGATAATGATGTGACTATGTTGTTCGATACAAGCTTGTCACCCGTTTTTTTTTTTTTTTTTTTTTTTTTTTTTTTTACAGCAAAGGAAACAGTTCAAGGGCATATACAAAAAATATTAAAGAAAAAAATCTCACTATTTACTGCTCCTGAATAGAGTACAGGGGAGTGGCCAAAAAGAGAGGTCAATTTCGGGAGGAGATGTGCCCTGAAATCCTCCTCTTGAGAGAGTTCAAGTCATAGCCAGAAGGAAATACAGATAAAGGAAGAGTGTTCCGGAGTTTACCAGCGTGAGGGATGAAAGAGTGAAGATGCTGGTTAATTCTTGCAAAAGGGATTTGGACAGTATAGGGATGAGCATGAGTAGAAAGTCGTGTGCAGCGGGAGGTGGGGAGGCATGCAGTTATCAAGTTCGGAAGAGCAGTCAGCGTGAAAATATCGATAGAAGATAGAAAAGGAGGCAGCACCGCGACGGAATTTAAGAGGAAGAAGACTATCAGTAGGAGGAGGAGAGCTGACGAGACGAAGAGCCTTAGACTCCACTCTGTCCAGAAGAGCTGTGTGAGTGGAGCTCCCCCCATAAGTGAGATGCATACTCCATACGAGGGCGGACAAGGCCCCTTTACAGAAGGAAGAAAAACTGGCGGAGACGATACAGAAAGCCCAACCAATAGAAAACTGCGTAAGAGATGAGATGTGAAGTTTCCAGTTGAGATTTTGAGCTAAGGATAGACCGAGTATATTTAGTGTTGAAGAAGGTGACAGCTGAGTGTTATTGAAGAATTTGGAAGATTGTGCCGGGTAGATAGGTGGATAAATTGTTTTTCTGAGGCATTGAAGAACACAAGGTTCCTTCTACCCCAATCGGAAATGATAGCAAGGTCTGAGGTTAAGCGTTCTGCAGCCTTCAGTCTGGAGTCATGTACCTGTTGGTATGGCCTTCTATTGAAAGAAGTTGAATACTGAAGAGTGGAGTCGTCGGCGTATGAGTGGACTGTGCAGTTAGTTATGGGAAGAAGATCATTGATGAATAACAGGAAGAGAGCGGGCGATAGGACAGAGGCCTGTGGAACACCACTGTTGATAAGTTTAGGGGAAGGACAGTGACCGTCTACCACAGCAGCGATAGAACGGCCGGAAAGGAAACTGGAGATAAAAGAACAGAGAGGGGAATAGGATCCGAAAGAGGGCAGTTTAGAAAGCAAAGACTTGTGCCAGACTCTATCGAAGGTTTTCGATATGTCTAGCGCAACAGAGAAAGTTTCACCGAAACGGCTAAGAGAGGATGACCAAGAATAAGTTAAGAGAGCAAGAAGATCGCCAGTAGAACGCCCCTAGCGGAACCCATACTGGCGATCAGATAGAAGGTTAGAAGTAGAAAGGTGTTTTTGAATCTTCTGGTTAAGGATTGATTCAAAAGCTTTAGATAGACAGGAAAGTAAAGCTATAGGGCGGTAGTTTGAGGGATTGGAACGGTCACCCTTCTTAGGCACAGGCTGTGCAAAGGAAAGGTAGATGTTGATAGGCAGGCAGCGACGAAAGAGTTTGACCAGGCAGGGTGTCAGCACGGAAGCACATTTTTCAAGGACAATAGGAGGCACTCCATCAGGTCCATAAGCCTTCTGAGAGTTGAGGCCAGAGAGGGCATAGAAAACATTATTATGAAGAATCTTAATAACATGCATAAAGGAGTCAGAGGGGGGATGAGTAGGAGGAACATGCCCATAATCGTCCAGGGTGGAACTCTTACAGAAAGTTTGAGCGAAGAGTTCAGCCTTAGAGACAGATGAGACGGCAGTGCTGCCGTCAGGGTTAAGGAGAGGAGGGAAAGAGGAAGAAGTGAAATTGGAAGAATTTTTTTTGGCTAGATGCCAGAAGTCACGGGCCATAATCAAATTTACTTTTTAACTCTTAGCTGGTGATATTTTCTCAAATAGTCTCCAAAGCAAATACCCTTCACTCATCGTTAATCAAGTCATACTGAGTATACTATTCTGAGGAGACCTCGGGTAACCTTGTCCCAGGGAATCTACCCCAAGGGCCGGTGGCAACACTGCAGGGTGTCGCACGGCTGCCTAAGGTGACGGAGCTCACATATGAGGAGTCCGGCGGTAGTGGCGCGCGCCCTGTCATAAGTGTAACCATCACGTCCCCTTTGAGGCTCCTAAATACTCTTCCGAACGCATGTGACCAGTTGTTGTGTCGCGTGTAACCTAGATTGACGCAGCGACGGAGGGGCAGCCTGAGGGACCGAACACCGATTCCTGGTAAGTACTTCCGTGGGTTGCCTCGTAGCAGCACAAGAGGTTTGTACTGATGTTTCTGGAATAAGAAAGTGAAAGGATTGTATCATCTACAAGAGTACTTCCTTCCGTGTATAGTTATGTGAGCTCGTAAATTCCACCGTCGGTTACAACAGAAACGGCAAATCGTGTATACTGCCCCTTTTCACCCCCCCACCCCCTTTTCGTTGCTTTTTTACATAGCTTAAATGGCAATTAGCACTACCCCAACTACCATCCCCTCCCTGTCTTTGGCTTTACAGTGCCTAAAGTCAGGGAACTCCATGACCAATAACCCAGGAAAACTACTGTTGTACAATCGTGGGACACAAGTGTTGACACACTGTCCACTGAGTTTCGTTCACCGGCCCCGACTTTAAAATATATACACCACACGGAAAGAGGCTAATGTTCAGATATGTCACTACATACACTCTCCATAATTTATTATATATGAATTTGTCAGTTGTGCACACTGATAACAAGTTTGTAATTTGTGGAGGAAAATGTCTCTTTTTACATTTCGTTCAAATTTAGTCAAGGACAGCTAAAGTTGTTAACAAGGCTATTATGCATTTGAATAAATGTTGTATTCATTCCTGCAACGTCCTCCCTAAGAAAATACGAAGAAAACATTGATAACTTGCACAAATATTCTGATATGATCTAAAAATATATAATGATGAAACCATTTAACTCTCGCTTGACAATGTTATTTAATGACGTCATCGACCATGCCAGCCGGCGCATTTAGGAAACTAGTAGGCTATTGTGAATTGAATTACAAAGCTATTATTTTGCATTTAAGAATACTAAGCGATTCGTTTGCATTTATGAAACTAAGCCATTACTTTGCATTTACGAATACTAAGTTATTATTATGCATTTAAGAAAACTAGGCTATTATTTTGCAGTAACTTTTTTTGGTCAATTTACGGTTTCACCCAACCAACGATTTTATCACGTGGTTCATGTTTTTCTGGTGATAGATGTAGAGAATTCCGTGATTTTGTTCCTCATTTCCGTCGCAAATGTCTACTTTTCGAGTTATGCCTCTTTTCAAGTTATGCCTATCCCCTTCCCTAAACGATCTTGGGGGACCTGTGGGAACACGGGGTTTTTGGGTGGGGGAGCATGAAATCGACTAATATGCATTTCAAATGAGGTCGAGAAATCAACAGAATCGCATTAGAACACAAGTGAAAAGGCATAGCCTACATTTGTTTTGGTTGGAGCGGGGAAGCGACCATTGTGATGTAAGCAGTGTTGCCAACGATCCGCTATGGGTGAACATCCCATCCTGATCTGCGCATGCGCGGACTTTGTTTACATACACAGGGCGGATTATTTTCGGCACGGTACCATGTCTTTTCTCGCTTACTTATTGTGATCTGTCCCACCCGAGTTGATATTTGTTTTTTTTACGAAAGTAAATGATGACGTATGTTTTGAATCTGGAAAATGCGGGAAATATGAAAGTTGATTCCTGCACCTCTTGTATGTCAGCAAATGTGATAAATGAGATAACCTGCACCCCTTGTATGTCAGCAAATGTGATAAATGAGATAACCTGCACCTCTTGTATGTCAGCAAATGTGATAAATGAGATAACCTGCACCTCTTGTATGTCAGCAAATGTGATAAATGAGATAACCTGCTCCTCTTGTATGTCAGCAAATGTGATAAATGAGATAACCTGCACCCCTTGTATGTCGGTAAATGTGATAAATAAGATAACCTGCACCACTTGTAGGGGGAGGTGGGGCAAAATGGCATAGTTGGGTTATATGGACCACCCCGTTTTCTGTGTTTTTAGCTTCTGCCAGCTATTGATAACGATATGACTTACTCCTCGGCTCATTAGTCAGCTGTAACATCGGGGCAAGTTTGGACGCCGTCGTTTGTTTGTGTGTGAAAAATCCCAGAATATTTTATCACCAGCTGATCTATTGGTAAGGGTCTGATAAAATTGTGTTTATAGGAGTACTGTGACTCATAATTTCATGTGTTATTGCATGATACTTTGGTATTACTCCGTGCATGAGTCTGACTACTGAAACATTTTTCTGCACCGCCATTGTTCCGCTGAGATTGTTGTTAACATTTTCATTGCCCTTGGGGCAAAACGGCCCACTTAACAATAATAATTATTTTTTGCTGCTAACTAACTCACAACTTCAGTGAACAAAGATAAGGACAAAGTGTTCTCTGTTTCTTTTATATGAATATTAATTTTATGTTCAGGAAGGTAATGTCACTTTTCGTTTGTGAGTTCATGTTGTTCATGCTATTGAGCAAAATAACAATTATTTTTGTAATGCATTAAGAACTTTTATGTTCAGAAAGGTAATTTCACTTTCACTTGTGAGTAGTTTCATGAGAGTTCATTGGTGTTCATGCTATTGAGCCACAGATCATTTATTTTTGTAATGGAATAAGAACTTGATGTTCAGGAAGGTAATATCACTTTTTATTTGGAATTCATTGTTGTTCATGCTACTGAGCCTAAGAGCAATTGTTTTCTAATGGAATAAGAACTAGATTATTTTAGTTTTGTTAAGTAATCTTTCTAATGTGATTCTCTGTCAAAACGTATGTTTGGCATGTTATCAAGCATTTCCATATGAGGGCCATTTTGCCCCATACGTGAGGTCCGTTTTGCCCCGACCGTTGTACAAAATGGTCCACTTGTGGCTATTTTATTTTTTTAATTCATGAGTAAAGGATCCAAAGTAGTTCTTCCAAAGAGAGTTTATTTTGTTTAATGATGAATAAAGATTGCAAAAACACCAACTATCTCTGGATATACTACAAAATTGATGCAAAATCTGGAGTGAAACCTTAAGGGTGCCGTTTTGCCCCACCTTCCCCTGTGTCGGTAAATGTGATAAGTGAGATAACCTGCACCCCTTGTACGTCGGTAAATGTGATTGGTGAGATAACCTGCACCCCCTGTACGTCGGTAAATGTAATAAATGTGATAACCTATACTCCTTGTATGTCGGTAAATGTGATAAATGTGATAACCTATACCCCTTGTATGTCGGTAAATGTGATAAATGTGATAACCTATACCCCTTGTATGTCGGTAAATGTAATAAATGTGATAATCCTTGAATGTCATCCTGGAATTTGGCCATTCTCTCATAAAAACTAGCATGCTGTATTGCCGCCATCTTGCCTGGACAAACTAATATCAACACTATGTGATAGTAAACATTGGGTTATGCGCATGCGCAGATCAGGATCGGATAGACTAAAATACATTGATGAGATTTATCGCCACGCCGGGCTGCCCACAACATTTCCTCCCGTCACTCCAGAAACACAGGCCGAGGACCGCGAACTTGTTTTCCACTGGAATGCCTCAGATTTGCTACACTTGTTTGTGCTGTCTGTAGCGCCGGTAGGGTTTTTTGAGGGGCGTTATAGACGGCCCCAGCCTGTTAGTGGCGCAAGCTAATTTTATTTATGGTGGCTGGCGTGATGTATGACTTGCTTGGCCCATGCTGCCTCCCGGTGCTCCTCTTGACCGAAGTTGCTGAAGTTAAGGTTGATTGAAGATCCGGACAGCATGCCAAGTGCCTTCCCACCCCTCAACTTAACCACAGCCTCTTTGACCTCAACCAGAGAGGATGAACTTTCGTCAATGGGTGGGTCAGCATCCACCACTTGTAACCCAGCAACTGGAAGCTGCCGACGTGGAGAGTCCACCATGTACAGCTGCTCAAAGTTCTCAGTCCAACGTGCCCTCTGCCCATTCATGTAAGACACGAGGCAGCCGTCAGCTGTTCGGATAGTGCTCACCTAATAAGAGGGAGACTTGGAGCGGAGCATCTTCACGGCTCGATAAGCAGGTCGGGGGTCATTCGCATTTAAATGGCCCTCGACTTCCTCAGCGAGACTCCTGACATACCTCTCCTTGTTTCTCCTCAGGAGAGCTCTAGTCCTACGCGACAGAGCCCTGTATTGGTCCCGCTTCCCAGCAAGTCTGGCAGCGCGACTCTCCTCAATATTATCCAACGTCTCCACCGAGGCAAAGGCACTCCTAGATCTCGGGCGCTCTCCAGTGCACTCCTCGGCATGTTACAGAGTCTTACGTTTGAAGGTATTCCACAGTTCTACAGGGTCTTCCAGGGTGCTGAGCACATCGAACTGATTTGAGACCGTCACTGCATACTCCTGAGCACATGCCAGGTCCTTCAGCCTCTCGAGATGGAACACAGTAGTGTTGCATCTCGAGATTCTTTTTGACCTAACATGAAGCTTGAGTGTTGCAACAACAAGCCTATGGTCAGTTGCAAAGAACGCAGCACTCCGGTAAACCCTGCAGTTCTGAAGGATCCTCCAACGAGTATTTACGAGAATGTGGTCGATCTCCTTAGCTACACCTCCGGCATCGCTATATCAAGTCCAGCGGTGCAGCTCTGGTCTCTGGTACCAGGAACCCGCAATTCTCAACTTTCTGGATTTTGCAAAATTCAGGAGGAGAGAGCTGTTGATGTTCCTGGTACATTTGCGGAAATGAGTTCCTGTACCCACTGTGGTAAGCCTTCCCTCCAACCGGCAACGTCGCAGTAGTGCTACTCAAGTGTTGTTGTGAATAAACGATGTTCGTCGTGTTCGGCTGTGAGTGGCGGAGAGGTTCACTGCTATTCAGGAAGTGTAAGGGAGGCTTTATCCATAATTAAGAGGTGAAAATAATTGTAGCATGTGTATGTAACACATGTTAAACCAAGATATCACTACAAAATGATAACACCAGAGAAGACGAGGCGTATTATCTAGAGTCGAGACTTTGATGTTCCGCTCCTTCATCAGCATTCACGTGTGAACGTGTGCACACTCTCTCTCTCTCTCTCTCTCTCTCTCTCTCTCTCTCTCTCTCTCTCTCTCTCTCTCTCTCTCTCTCTCTCTCTCTCGATGGAAATCCGATATAATTTTCTCACTTTCTAAGAAATCCGGCCACCTGTTATTAACCAGTCTCTCACATACCTTCGCAACCACACTATTGAGTGATATCGGTCTGTAATTTAATGGGTCCGCTCTCTTGCCTCCCTTAAAAATCGGTACCGTACTATGTTTGCTCTCTTCCAATCATGTGGTGCCTTTTCTTCACTCAGATAGGCACTCATTATGGAGTGCAGTTTCTCTGCAAGTTGATCACTACATTCTTTCAAGATCCACCCTGATACTCCATCCGGCCCCGTCGCCTTTCTTACATCCAATTTGTTCAAACTTTCTTTGACCTCCTGCACCGTTAACTGAATCTCTTGCATAACCCTTCCTTTTTCCTGGCCCGGGGGTTGTACAAATTCTTCTTTTGCAAAATTCTATGGAAGCTGTTATTCATCACCTCTGCCATCTTTGCTGGGTCCTCATATGTGGTTTCATCCATTTTCAGTTTATCGATTTTTTCTCTATTCTTTAATTTGCCGTTCACACGTCTATAAAATAGTTTGGGTAGGTCTTTTCACTTGTCGATTATATCTTTTTCATATTTCCTTTTTCTCTTCTAATCTTTGTATATTCATTCCTTGCTTGTTTGAAATCGTTCCACGAGTTAATTCTTCTTCGTCTCCTCCATCCCTTCCAAGCTTCCTCTTTTCTCTTTCTAATTATCTCGGATCTCTTGTTAAACCACTCCTTTTTACCAGCATCCTTTTTGGTTACCTTGGGGACATATCTATTTTCGGCTTCCTTGTATAGCTTTAAAAACTCCTTCCACTTATCCTGTGTACTCTTGGCTTTGAACAGCCCACTCCAATTTGCATTTTCAAAAAAGGTTCTCATGCTAACAAAGTCACAGTAGTTGCTTCTCCCAATTTAGTGCTTTTCTTTTCGGTCAATCGTTTTCTTTTCTGATACTTCAAATTCCACAACCTCATGGTCACTCTTCGCTATTGGACAATCTACGTTAAGATTTTCTATTATTTCCGGCGCCTTACTAAATATATACCAGGTCTAGTCTTGATGCCTCGCCTTCTTTCCCGAATCTGGTATGTTCCTTGATCCACTGAGTCAGCACATGTTCCACTGCCAGTTGCAGTAGTCTTCCTCCCCACGACTCGTCTGCTCCCTGCGTCTCCCAATCCTCCCATTCCACCTCCATGCAGTTGAAATCACCCATTATAGGTATTCTCTCACACGCCCTCAACATTTCATCCTTGCAACTCACCGTCTCTTGTATAATTTGTTTATATTCCGGCAACCCCATACGCTTGTTCATGGGGGCACATACCCTACTACATAATGCCTCCTTCTTCCTTCAGCACCCACAAGTTTCACTTTCAACACCTCTGTCAAGCCTTCACCCTCAATTACCTCCTCCACCCTAATGCCTTTTTTAACCATTAACATCACACCTCCTCCCTGTTTTATATTTATGTCTCTCCTCCATATGTTGTTTGCACCTTCTCCAATCCCCACCACCTCAATTGAGTCACAACTTAGTTTCCGTCAGCCCCACAATATCAGGTTATATGTCTCTCAAATAGTCGTTAATTCTATCTACGATGAAACTATTCCATTAATATTCGTATATGTCACTTTCCACCCTTTCTCCTTTTCTGTTAGTTTTATTCCCTTCTTCCTCTCGACCCTATGAACTATTTTCTCACTTTCATATCCATTACTCCAAAAAACTCCCTCTTCTTCTTGCGATCTCTTCTCATTTAAATCACGAACCTCACCTCTAAAGGCGGCTTTACACTTGGCAATTCGCGGCTGGCAATACAGGCGCGGCAGCATTTTTGGTCTGGGTCTGGGAGCTCTTCTCGCGGCAAGTTCTCTGCAGCTAAGCGTGTCCGTCTTGTATTGCCGACTGGCGGCCAGGTAAACAACATGTCGGCGCCAATAAAACAAGAAATTACAGATGCAGATAACAAGATTTGGAGCCGGGAGGCCGAGGTGGCATTGCTAGAGGAAGTGAGACAGCATCGACACTTGTGGGACCCACAAGATAAGCTCTACAAGAAGCAGAGTCTGCGCAAAACAACTTTTGAGAGTGGCAGCAACATTGCGGGAAATGTTTATCTCTTTGCGAGATATCGAAGGAGGTATAAGGAACGGTTATTTTCGTGTATTATATAATCACACTATGTAATGCCTGGGAGTTGGGATGGCATGTTCCTCCCTTCTCCTTTGTTGTTAAATGCAACAATAAACAATCAGTCAATCAATCAATACTACTTATGATAAAACTCGTTTACTAAAGTATTTCTACAATATTAGGCTGATGGACCAAACTCATTGTGGTTTTAAGATATGGTAGTAGCCTTTTGGGGTGTCTGGGGTGAATTCATGCCCTTGCATTTACTAGCAGTTTACGTCTTGATGCTCCCGGCGGCTCCTCCCACGTGTGAAGGTACTTTCTCGCGAGAGCACCCAGCCGGTCTAGCCGCTAGATCGTCGCGGCTGTATTGCCGGCCAGGAATTGCCACGTGTAAAGTGTGTGTGTGTGTGTGTGTGTGTGTGTGTGTGTGTGTGTGTGTGTGTGTGTGTGTGTGTGTGTGTGTGTGTGTGTAATTCACCACGACCTGATCACGTGTTGGACTCGTAATCGCCAGCAGCAGGTACCCTCCCAACATGAGCAAGTGCTCTTTATCGTCGATCTATGGGTACTGCCAGGACCTCACACACCACACACCCCATCCCCTTTGCTCAAGGGGGGATAGTAACCACTCCTAGTCAACGGAAAGAATCCGGCCTGAGCGGGCTCGAACCGTCGCCCTGTCAGACCGTGAAGCCTGGGAGTGTGTGTGTGTGAGAGAGAGAGAGAGAGAGAGAGAGAGAGAGAGAGAGAGAGAGAGAGAGAGAGAGAGAGAGAGAGAGAGAGCAACTTCAGATGGCCGTGCAATAAGCCGGAGAGCCTTACTACACCCACACCTCACTATCACCTGCCATCCTCGTCCATGTAGCTATCCAGTCTACTCTTAAACCAAGCTATCGTCGATGCACTAACTATGTGATTGCTTAGTCTATTCCATTCCATTCCATTACAGAGAGAGAGAGAGAGAGAGAGAGAGAGAGAGAGAGAGAGAGAGAGAGAGAGAGAGGCGGGCCACACCTGTCATGGAGGTGGGCGGAGCTTGAGAGCCAGCCGTCAAATCAGCGAGGAGTGCGGCGCAGGGCTAAAAAACCGTACCTACCTTCGTAAATATATAAAGGATGTATAAAGGAATTATACTGTACTGTAGTCATGCCCTGCCTGTGATTCTCCCGTCTCTTCCCTGCTGCAGGATAATGTCTGAGGGCGGCAGTCGGGGCGACGTGGCAATGAGGGCGAACGAGAACGTCCACAGGTCGGGGGTCACGCCAGAGGAGATGGCGGCCGGCTACGACGAGTGGTCCGAGAACTACGAGGAGAGAGAGAGAGAGAGAGAGAGAGAGAGAGAGAGAGAGAGAGAGAGAGAGAGAGAGAGAGAGAGAGAGATTTACATAGATTTACATAGAAAATCAGACCACACAGACCCTATGGTCCAGACTAGGTGGTCTGTCCTTAAACCTAAGTGATTTTACATTAATCAGATGGCTCCAAAACGTTGCTTTTCTTCTCTAGTTAATATTAAGTTCAAGGAAGTGACGGTCGAGCTTGTTTTTAAAGGAGTCAATCGTGTTACACTGGACCACTGATGGTGGGAGCTTATTCCATTCTCGCACTACAACGTTGGTGAAGAAAAATTTGGTGCAGTCTGAATTTACTTGTCTACATTTGAGTTTTGTGCCATTGTTCCTCGTTCGCAAAGTGTCATCGATCATAAACAATTTTGTTCTGTCTACATTCGTGAAACCATTAAGTATTTTAAAACATTCGATCAGTTTTCCTCGGAGGCGACGTTTCTCAAGAGAGAACAGGTTAAGGGTGGAAAGCCTATCTTCGTAGGATTTGTTGCGCAAGGAAGGGATCATTTTTGTTGCTCGACGCTGAACACCTTCTAGTTTAGCAATGTCCTTTGCATGATGGGGAGACCAAAACTGTACCGCATATTCCAAGTGGGGTCTGACTAAACTATTGTAGAGCGGAAGTATTACATCTTTATTCTTGAATAAAAAGTTTCTTTTAATGAAGCCCAACATTATGTTCGCTTTATTTGCTGCATCGATGCATTGATGTGAGAATTTGAGGTTTGACGCGATTTTAATCCCCAGGTCCTTAACGCACTGAACGCTTGTGAGTTTAACGCCGTGTATTTCGTAATCGAACTTCTTATTTTTTGTTCCAACTTGAAGGACCTGGCACTTGTCTACGTTAAAGGGCATCTCCCATTTATCAGACCAAACTGAAATTTTGTGCAAATCCTCTTGTAGGCTTTGCCTGTCATCGTCAGTAAGAACCGAGTTACCAATCTTTGTGTCGTCTGCAAATTTACTAATGCGATTATTGAGTCCAACATCCACGTCGTTGATGTAAATAATGAAGAGCACTGGGCCAAGAACCGAGCCCTGAGGGACGCCACTAGTGACCGGCGCCCACTCTGAGTTAAATCCGTCAATCACAACTCTTTGTTGTCTGTTGCTCAACCAATTCGCGATCCATTGGTTTACTTGACCGTCAATGCCTATTTGCTTTAATTTATAAAGTAATTTATGATGTGGGACTTTATCAAACGCTTTCTGGAAATCAAGATAGACTACGTCCACTGATTTGGTTACGTCATAAATTGAGAAGAGATCGTTATAAAAAGTCAGTAGGTTTGACAGGCAGGATCTTTTGTTACGGAAGCCATGTTGTGAATCCCCAATTAATGAGTGGCTTTCGAGGTAACTCACAATTTTGTCTCTAATTATGCTCTCGAGTAGCTTACCTGCAATTGAAGTTAGACTAATGGGTCGGTAGTTACCTGGTAATTTTTTGTCTCCTTTCTTAAAAATCGGTGTCACGTTAGCCTTTTACCAATCCGAAGGGACGATGCCTTGTCGCAAGGACATATTGAATACGGTAGTGAGGGAGAAGAGTATTTCGCTCTTTGTTTCTTTAAGCAGTATAGGATATACTTTGTCGGGTCCTGGACTTTTATTTATCTTAAGTGAATGGAGAGCTTTAAGGACTTCATCGGTTGTTATTTCAAAATTAGGCAATGCATGCTCGAGATTTACAATAGTACTGGTGTTGGTGGGAGCGAGAGGAAGACTGTTAGTATTAAAAACCGAGGGTCGTTATAACAAGGTCGAGTATATTATTTTGTCGAGTTGGCTCAGAAACCATTTGGCTTAGATAATTTTCTTCTAGAAATTCGATCATTCTATGTGACTCGCCTTCTGTACCTGACAGTGTCGCCCAGTCGATATGGGGGAGGTTAAAGTCTCCTAATATCAGTGAGTCGTTGTTATTAAGTGACTGCCTTAAGACGCTGTACATTTCAAGGTCGTCATCGAGTGATTGCCCGGGAGGTCTGTAGGTGACAGATTTATTTAAATTGACTTTTGCAATGTTTACTCGCACGCACAAATGTTCAACGTTACTGTTCCCCGGTGTTTTGTCAGTGGGTTGCAAATAGCTTTTGACATAAAGGGCGACGCCACCGCCTCTACGGTTTACACGATCTTTGTTGAAGAGTCTGTAGCCATCTATGTTGTATTCGGAACTTAAATCAATATTTGTGGTGTCGATAAATGTTTCGGTTATAGCAATTATGTCAAAATTTTCTGTTAGAGCAAGACATCTCAGTTCATCAAATTTGTTCCTTAGGCTAAGCGCATTGAAACTAAGGGTTTTTAAGTTATCTAGAGGCTTGGTAATAGAGGTGGTGGTACTTGCGGGATCACGGTTACGGGTTTGTTGCGATGCACGGCGTCTATTTACACGGGCGGGGTGGGGGGACGTGGCTGTGACTCGTTTTTTGCTCGGATGACACGTACTGCGTCGTTGAGGAGCCTTCCGAATCTGGCTGCCACGATGGGAGAAAGGTGCAATCCGTCCCTGTGGAAGAGCTCACTTTGTCCATAGAAATTGTCCCATGCGTTTAAGAACTCCACGTCAAGCTCCCTACAAAGAGTCTGTAAGCGGTTGTTTAGGCTGAAGGCCTTACTGAAAAAGTCGCTCTCCGCCCAAGTCCGTGGTAGAACTCCTGAAATCAAAATGTTAGGGGATTTAGACTTATACTGCTGGATGAGCCTACGGTACTTCTCCAGGAGTTCTTCAGACCGGGTCGTGGTGAGAGAGAGAGAGAGAGAGAGAGAGAGAGAGAGAGAGAGAGATACCTTCAGTACCAAGTGCCTACGCAGAATCATGGGGTATCGCTGGAATGATTTTGCGTTAAACCGGCGACTACTCCGTGAGGTCCGGGAGTGAAGTGATGCGGCCCCTGAGGTACGCACCTGTAATCACCCGCTTCCCCGTCCCCTTAGATGATCTGGAAAGGCGGGTACCGTGGCCCCGCCATCACGCTGGAGGAGGCGCTGCGTTGGGTACCCTCGGAGCGGCGAGCCAAGGCCAGGGTGCTGGACGTGACCGCCGGGACGGGCTGCGTGGGCCGCGAACTCCACCGGGAAGGCTTCAGGTGGGTGCCGCAGGGCCGCAGACAGGGGGATGTCCGGTCACCATACTTAAATATCCTCCAGTCCACTGCCTTCTGCCTGCCAGTGCCTCAGCCTCAACACGAGTCCAACGCCAAGAGATGAAGACGATGTGTTGGAAATTACAGCTGCTTGTGTAGAGGCAGGGCCGCTGGGTGGGAACTGGGAGCGGGCAGGAGCGGCATTACTATAGTCCATCGACTCTAACTTAAAATTGAGCCCTGTGGCTTGGCCCGGGGAAACCCCATTGTTTACAGATCTAGCGATGACCTGCGCATGGCGTTTTGTCTCACTGTTAGTCTGTACGTTATCTATTTATGGAATTTACATACATTCATAATACGACTGCGTGGTGTTATGAATGGCTTGGGATTAGAGGGATTGATTGATTGATTGATTTAGAGTTTCTTTCATGGCGCCGCAACATCTTGGTCATATGGCACCGGAGTAATAAAATGGAAGGCAAATAATTAAAATAATCTAAGGGTGATAAAAGTTATTAGGAAGATAGTTTTGAAATGGTCCATTCAGATATAGCATTAGTTTAAAATATAATAAAATGTTTATTAAAAATGCATTAGTGAAATACAAATAACTTTCTATGAAGAGACCCTACAAGAGATGGGGGATGCCCATCTCCTGCAGATACCCCATAACGTCATGTCCCCGGGTGAACGCCTTTTCTCCCAGCATTAGGGAAAGGGAAACATTCTCATGTACATCACAACACCGGGAAAGGTACTGCTCTCGCAGATCCCGCAGACTGGGGCACTCGACCTGGGATTAGAGGGAAAGACAACGAATCAGTAAACCTTCCATATCACTTGGCAACGTGGCTCATGCAACGTTGCCGCCTAACGGGCCGTGGCAACAGGCGCCAGGCCGCACCAATCAGCGTTACGCCACAATGGACAAATGAAGTAGATCTCACTCTCGCCCCCTGCGCAGCCATGCAGAGAGAGAGAGAGAGAGAGAGAGAGAGAGAGAGAGAGAGAGAGAGGTAGCCACCCTCTCTGAGGAGAGTAATGGAGTGATGTGGCACCAGCGCGGTCTCGTGGGGAATCCTTGTGTCGCGCCCAAGGGCTCAAGCTAAAATCGATAGACTATACTATGTTAGGAATTAGGCCAGTTAACCGGGGGGTTAGACAAATTAACTATTTCCCTTATGGAACTAGTCTCGGGCCGACAGTTCAAGCCAACTATGAGTATCGTCTGAGCTCAAATAAGCCTTGGATGGTACTTAAATACTCCGATCATCGGCTCCCAAACCGAAACAGAATCATCTTATTCACTGCCTTAAGACTAACCATATTTACCATGAAAGGAATAACAATAGTGAAGTGTTTCCTTTCATGAAATAATAATTAATTGTTCTTGCTGAATTAAAATTAAAGAGCAAGGATAATTTAACCGATGGAAAAGAGAGGAAAGCCACGCCACCTGGCGAGAGAAATTAAAAATATCGCTTCAGACCCACGTGATTGGTTTTCTCTCACTCCACCACCGGCCTTCACAAAGTAAAGACCAAGGCACTGCAGCCCACCCATTAAATCGGACGCAGTGTGCCTTCTATTACCTGACTGAGGGATACTACACCCGGCAACGATACTTCAGAGACAACAATATCTTTTGAAACCCGCTTCTCAGCTAAGTGCCCCCAGCAGTTATTTGAGACAGATAGATTTTTACTACACGGATCCGGTAGGATTATTATTTGTTCGGCTGTCTGGAGGTGCTTTTTGGATACCTTCACCACCTAATAGCTGGTAAGCACTTGTTTCTTTGGGATTGTCTGACGGGTGTGTTTATTCACTTTGCAAGTGACCTAACTGTTGGGTAGGGTAAATTTACTGATTCCCAACAACTACTACTACTGCTATAACTTCTACTACTACTACTGCTATTACTACAGCCACTCCCACAGGCACATAGACGCTGTGGACCCGTTGGAGGGCATGATGAAGCAGCGGGAGACTGGCATCTATACCAACGACTTCCTGGAGTTTATCGGCAGCGGACACTCCACCGTGCCCAAAGGTAATAGTAATTTGTTTTTTACATTAAAGGACACGGCTCAAGAGGAACAAGAGTACAAAAAAAAAAGCCCGCTACTCGCCGCTCCCATAAAAGATAAAAGTAAAGAGTAGCCAAAAGAGAGGTCAATTTCGAGTGGAGAGGTGTCTTGATACACTCTTCTTGAAATAAGTCAAGTCATGGGCAGGAGGAAATACAGACGAAGGAAGGTTGATCCAGAGTTTACCTCTTGCATAAGGGTTTTGGATAGTATAGGGATGAGCATGAGTAGAAAATCGCGTGCAGCGGGGCCGCGGGAGGGAGGGAGGCTGCAGTAAGCATGTTCAGAAGAGCAGTCATCATGAATATATCGATAGAAGATAGAAAAAGAGGCAACATAGCGGCGGAATTTAAGAGGTAGAAGGTTATCAGTGAGAGGAGGAGAGCTGATGAGACGAAGACCCTTAGACTCCACTCTGTCCAGGAGAGCTGTGCGAGTGGAATTATTGTTATTGTTGTTGTTTCATATTTAAAGATTAATATACGTATTTTTCTTATACATCTCTCTCTCTCTCTCTCTCTCTCTCTCTCTCTCTCTCTCTCTCTCTCTCTCTCTCTCGGACACATACGACCTGGTGGTCACCTCGGGTGGTATGGGCGAAGGTCATATCCCACTCAGTGGCCTCGACGACCTGGTGCGCGTCGCAAAGAACGGTGAGCGAGCGTGCGTGCGTGCGTGCGTGTGAGAATGTTTTTACAAGAAAGGAGACAGCTCAATGGCTCAAAAAAAGGAAACAATAATATAAAAAAAAAAGCCCGCTACTCGGTGCTCCTGAGAAAAAAAAATCAAAAGAGGTGGCCGAAAGAGGGGTCAATTTCGGGAGGAGAGGTGTCCTGATACTCTCCTCTTGTAAGAGTTCAAGTCGTAGGCCGGAGGAAATACCGATGAAGGAAGATTGTTCCAGAGTTTACCAGCGTGAGGGATGAAAGAGTGAAGATGCTGGTTAAATCCTGCATAAGGGGTTTGGACAGTATGGGATGAGCATGAGTAGAAAGTCGTGTGCAGCGGGGCCGCGGGAGGGAGGGAGGCATGCAGTTAGCAAGTTCAGAAGAGCAGTCAGCGTGAAAATAGCGATAGAAGATAAAAAGAGTCAACATCGCGACGGAATTTAAGAGGTAGAAGACTATAAGTTGGAAGAGGAGAGCTGATGAGACACGTGAGATGCATACTCCATACAAGGGCGGACAATGCCCCTGTATATGGATAGCAACTGTGCGGGGGAGAAGAACTGGAGGAGACGATACAGAACGCCCAACCGCGAGGAAGCTGAATTAGCGTGAGTGGAGATATGAAGTTTCCAGTTGAGATTTTGAGTTAAGAATAGACCGAGGATATTTAGTGTTGAAGAAGGTGACAGCTGAGTGTTGTTGAAGAATAGGGCATAGGTGTTTGGAAGATTGTGTCGAGTTGATAGGTGGAGAAATTGAGTTTTTGAGGCATTGAAGGACACAAGGTTTCTTTTACCACAATCGGAAATGATAGACTCCAGTCTGGAGTCGTGTACTTCCTGTTGGGATGGCCTTCTATTGAAAGAAGTTGAATAATGCAGAGTGGAGTCGTCGGCGTATGAGTGGACAGGAAAGTTTGTTATTGAAAGAAGATCATTGATGAATAACAAGAAGAGAGTGGGTGATAGGACAGAGCCCTGTGGAACGCCACTGTTGATAGGTTTAGGGGAAGAACAGTGACCGTCTACCACCGCAGAGATACAACTGCCGGAAAGGAAACTGAAAATAAAGGAACAGAGAGAGGGATATAATCCAAAAGAGGGTAGTTTAGTAAGCAAAGACTTGTGCCAGACTCTATCGTAGGCTTTCGATATGGCTAAGAGAGGATGACCAAGAGTCAGTTAAGAGAGCAAGAAGATCGCCTGTAGAACGCCCATTGTGGAACCCATACTGGCGATCAGATAGAAGGTTAGAAGTGGAAAGGTGCTTTTGAATCATCCGGTTAAGGATTGATTCAAAAGCTTTAGATAGACAGGAAAATAAAGCTATAGGGCGGTAGTTTTAGGGATTGGAACGGTCACCCTTCTTAGGCACAGGCTGTACAAAGGCATACTTCCAGCAGGAAGGGAAGGCAGATGTTGATAGGCAAAGACGAAAGAGTTTGACCAGGCAGGGTGTCAGCACGGAAGCATAGATTTTAAGGACAATAGGAGGCACTCCGTCAGGTCCATAAGCCTTCTGAGAGTTGATGCCAGAGAGGGCATAGAAAACATCATTTGGAAGAATCTTAATAACGGGCATAAAGGAGTCAGAGGGGGGATGAGTAGGAGGAATATGCCCAAAATCGTCCAGGGTTGAGTTTTTACAGAAACTTTGAACGAAGAGTTCAGCCTTATAGACAGATGAGACGGCAGTGCTGCCGTCAGGGTTAAGGAGAGAAGGGAAAGAGGAAGAAGTGAAATTGAAGTCACGGGAAGAATTAGAAGCAAGGTGTTGACATTTTCTATTGATAAAAGAAGTATTGGTAAGTCGGATAATATATATGGCACGATTCCGTGCTGACATGTAAAGGTCATATTTAGCGTTGTGAGATGCCTCTCTATCTTTAATAGCACGAGAACAAGCATGATTAAACCAAGGCTTTTTAGCATGAGGAGTAGAGAAAGAACGTGGAATGTGTGCCTCCATTCCAGAGACAATCACCTCTGAGATGCACTGGGCACACACAGAGGGGTCTCTCTCCTGGAAGCAGTAATCATTCCACGGGAAATCGGAAAAGTACATCCTCAGATCGTCCCACCGAGCTGAAGCAAAATGCCAGAAGCATCGCCTCTTCGGTGGGTCCAGAGGATGTACAGGAACGATAGGACAGGAAACAGAAATAAGGTTATGATCGGAGGAGCCCAACGGAGAGAACAGTTTGACAGAGTAAGCAAAATGATTAGAGGTAAGGAAGAGGTCTAGAATGTTGGGCCTGTCTCCAAGACTGTCGGGAATACGTGTAGGGTGCTGAACCAACTGCTCTAGGTCATTGAGGAGAGCAAAGTTATAGGCTTGTTCACCAGGCTAGTGTGTGAAAGAGGATGAAAGCCAAAGCTGGTGGTGAACATTGAAATCTCCCATGATGGAGATTTCAGCGAAGGGAGAGTGAGTCAAGATGTGCTCCACTTTAGAATTCAAATATTCAAAGAATTTTACATAGTTATAGAGTTAGGTGAGAGATAAACAGCACAGATATATTTAGTAATAGAATGAAAATGAAGTCTTAGCCAGATGGTGGAAAATTCAGAAGAGTCAAGGTCGTGGGCACGAGAGCAAGTGATGTCGTTGCGCACGTAGGCGCAGCATCCAGCTTTGGATTGAAATTTAGGATAGAGATAGTAGGAGGGAACAAAGTAGAGGTTGCTGTCAGCAGCCTCAGAAACCTGTGTTTCGGTGAGGAAGAGAAGGTGAGGTTTCGAGGAGGAGAGATGGTGTTCCACAGAATGAAAATTAAAACGAAGACCGCGAATGTTGCAGACATTGATAAGGAGGAGGTTCGAAGAGTTATCAGGACACCTCTCAAGTCGGCAGCCAGAATGGGAGTCCTCCCTGGGGGAAATTATGGTCCCCCCCCTCCCCCCAGGCGGGGACTCCGAGGCATTGTTATTTTTCGCCATTTATAATTTTGAATTTTGGGAAAAGGTGTGTGTGTTGTGTGAATGTAGTGTGGTGTAGAAAGAGAGAGGAACTGTCTTTAGAGAGCATGCTGAACTGCTCTCTGGTGTTGATGAGACAAAAGGGAAACGGTTAGTAAGGACATGGGATGGGTCTTTGAAGGGGTTCAGCATCCTCCTCGCTTCTCATATATCCTCACCCGGAGTAGTTCACGCCTATTCGGTTGGTGTCTTTCTACCTACTCCTACTATAGGATCGCTAAACAGTTCATGGTAATCCCAGCAACTTTTACGAGAGGCTTTTCAAACAGGCGAACTTAGGCGCCGTTTAGGATGGGAAAGAGCCTACATAGAGACTTCAGATTTGCATGGAATAAACCTTGAGGCGGTCTTCCTAAGGTGGGCAAGACGACGCGCCCCCTAGCGTATGCCCCAATGATTAACTTATTTCCTCCTCTCCGGTACTCCAGGAGGCTTCGTGATCATCGTTATGCGCTATGAGCACCTACAGACCGTGCCTTCCTACAAGGACAAGCTGGAGCCTTACATGGACCAGCTGGAGGCGGACGGGAAGTGGAAGAAGGTAGGGAGCACCGTTGCCAGATTATCGTACTCAGAGCATAGTATTTACCGTTTTTTGACACCTAACTATTGCCAAGAAACATCAGGAATTCACTATTTTAACGATAGATATAAATGAATCTAGTTATTGAGCTCCAGGAGACGGTTTTGGGGTCGGAAGTTGGTAAATATAAGAGGCTGAGTACAACTATCTGGCAACGTTGGTACAAGAAAACATTTACTCTAATCAAGGTTTCTGTCTGGCGGGGCTGTTCACTGTATGGGCGCCTGTCACGACACTCTGGTATAAGGAGATGGTCAGGAGCTGGCCAGGGGGAGAAGGTCACGTATTTGAAATGATGGTCATAATTCCTTCAGGTGGAGCGGCGCACCGTCCCAAACTATTTATGTGACAAGGAGGGTCTCGTCTTCGTCTTCCGCATCACTAAGCCTGAGTGAGGAGGAAGAGGAGGGAAGGGAAAGGAGAGAGATAAGGAGGAAGAGTTATAATTGTGCTGTGCCAAGGCCGTCTCTGTGTTGCAGCCTTGGCTTTCGTCGCGGCACCCGAGACTGAGGTGTGAATTATCGAGGTCTGGCAACCTGGTGTCATGGCGTTTACGATGTTATATGATAGTCTACGCATAGGACACATTTGTCAGTATTAATCATATTATTGAAATTGTCGTAAAAATCTCTTTTAGTTTATAAGGCTGAGGCTGCAGAATGCTTAAACTCAGACCTTGCTATCATCTCCAATTGGGATAAAAGGAATGTCTGGTCTGGGTCTTGGGGTCTTGATGATGTACAGACATGTATATATATAATAAACGGGTGTTTAATTCTCCTCAGGATCATATTAATCTTTGTTTGTTTATCAAGTTAATTTAAGTGATTACTCTTCCTAATTTTAAATGCGTCTGCTGTTCCTAATTTATAATGTGTCTGCTGTTCATAATGTATAATGCGTCTGCTGTTCCTACTCTTAAAAGCGATTGCTGTTCCTAATTTTAAAAGCGTCTGCTGTTCCTAATTTTAAAAGCGTCTGCTGTAGCCCTACGTGGCGCAATGCAGAGGAAGTTAACTTATTTAATCTGAAAGTAAAGTGAAATGATCTGAAAGTAAAGTTAAGTAACAGAGTAGTGAATTATATGTGGCAGGTAGCATGTGGAAGGATGAGGTGGAACGAGAGAATAAGATTAACGAAAAGAATAAAAACTCTCGCTCTCATCCCTCCCTCCTCCATACTTCCTTCCTCGAACAGAGTCGTCCGCCACTGGAACAGCCTCCCCGCAGAAGTAGTCAGTGCGGAAACGATCAACTCCATTTCCACTGACAGTAACTTTACTGCGTCGGGAGTGAACTGAACGTATCCGAGAGTAGCAGAAGTGCTTTAATCCTTTCCACAGGTCACTTAATGTTCTTTGTTCTGTTATTTTCTTCTTCTATTATGATATATCATCATCATCATCATCATTTCGTTTAACGTCCGTTTTCACTCTTCCTGAGCGGTTGGACGCTTTATGGGTCTCCTCTATTCTGCTCTGTCTTCTGCCTGATGCTCATCCAATCCCATCACTGCCAAGTTTTTCTGTATACACCTTCTCCACGTTTTCCTAGGTCTACCAACTGGTCTCCTTCCTTTTACTTTCAATCTCTCCAAAACTCCCAGCACTGTATCCTCCCCTGCTTTTCACATGTCCAAACTATAGGAGTCTCCCTTCTGAGCACTGTTTCCAGGTTCTCTACTCCACATCTGTTAGCCACATCTAGCTGCACTAGACACCCTGTCATGCCAATCTCTCCACAACTCCCAGCACTGTATCCTCCCCTGCTCCCTTCACATGTCCAAACCATCGGAGTATTTCCCTTCTGAGCACTGTTTGCAGGTCCTCTACTCCACATCTGTTAGTTACATCTGCACGGGGCACTCTGTCTTGCCAATCTCTGCAAACCTCCCACCACTGTATCCTCCCCTGCTCTCTTCATATGTCCAAACCATCGGAGCCTTTCCCTCGGAAGGAGTTCTTTTCAAACCGAGTTATCCGTCACTGGAACAATCTTCCTTCAGAAGTGGTAAATGCGAATACTATCAACTCCTTCAAATATAGAATCGACCGTCACTTCGCTGCGTCGGGAGTATACTGAATATTGAGGTGCTTTCATCTGCTGCTCAATATCGAGGTGCTTTCATCTGCTCCTCAATATCGAGGTGCTTTCATCTGCTCCTCAATGTCGAGGTGCTTTCATCTGCTCCCCAGGCCCCAAGTGACTGTCGAGCAGATTAAATCACCAAAGCGGGCAACCTCGTAATGAGCCAATAGGCTTTCTGTTTCCTGCATTTCCATGTTTCTGAGGTGGTGGCGGAGTGGTTAGCGTGCCGGCCCCGCATTCGCAGCGTTAATGATGATGAGGGTTCGAATCAGCCGCTAACCACCTGGGATTATTCAGTCACCGCCGAGGGGCCTAAGACTACCCACATGCTGTCCTGAAGACTACCCACCAACCCGGACTCTAGAAGAAGCTATGCAAGTGAAATCAAGAATGATCTCCGGAGGGCAGCATGAGCCAATAATAATTGCGCCACTATAAACATTTGTCTGCGCCATAACGGGGTCGGGCCCACCATCAGGCCCCTAATAAAAAAAAGCCTACCGGCGCTTTAGGTCACATGTAAAAAAGGAAAAAAAGAAACTGTTTCCAGGTCCTCTACTCCACATCTGTAAGCTACATCGGCACCGGACACCCTATCTTATCATTCTCTCCACAACTCCCAGCACTGTGTCCTCCCCTGCTCTCCTTACATGTCCAAACCATCGGAGTCTTTCCCTTCTGAGCACTGTTTCCATGCAGGTCCTTTACTCCACATCTGTTAGCTACATCTGCACTGGATCGACACTCTTCTATTATGAGATTTGGAACAAAGAATAAAGAAGATACTTAATTGCTCTCTCGCCCCCTTCCTCCCTCCCTCCTTCCTTCCTTCCTCGAAATGAGTCGTCCGCCACTGTAACAGCCCTCCTGCAAGAGTGGTTAGCGCATACTGTGTGATGTTCAGTTAATACAAGAAACACGTGTACAATATTCATGCAGTGGAGGAAATGATAAGACTCGTAATAATATAACAGAAAACAGTAAAGGAAGGAATATTAATTAAGTGCATGAAACCAATTATAATCATTTTCCACAGTTAGAGGTCGTTTTTTTCTTGTTCTTGTTTTAATAGTTTTCTTTTTCTTCTTCTATATGAGAGAGAGATAATAATGATGATAATAATAATAATAATAATAATAATAATAATAATAATAATAATAATAATAATAATAATAATAACAATAATAATAATAATAATAATAACTAATAATAATAACAATAACAATAACAATAATAACAATAACAATAACAATAACAATAATAATAACAACAATAACAATAACAATAACAATAACAATAATAATAATAATAATAATAACAATAATAATAATCATAATCATAATAACAAAAATAATAATAACAATAATAATAACAATAATAATAACAACAATAACAATAATAATAACAATAACAATAACAATAATAATAATAATGCTAATAATTACATTAACAGTAATATGAGAAGTGTGATAAAGGAGAAGAGAGGAAGAAGATCAAAGAAAAAAGGAGAAAGGAGAGAATTACAGAAGAATAAAGAAGAAGAAAGAAGGAATAGAGGAAACAGAAGGAAGGGAAATAGAAATAATGGAAATATATAACAATAGAGAGCAGGTCAAGGGGGACGGTGGGGGGCAGGTGCAGTACTCACTTCTAAACAAAACAACGTGACTGAGAAAAAGGAGGAGAGGGAGAGAGAATGTAAGGAGGAGGAGGGGGGGAACGAAGGAGAGAGAGGGAGAGGAAAAAAGGAGAGGAGAGAGAGAAAAGAGAGAGAAAGAGGGAGAAAGAGGGGAGAGAGAGGAGAGGATGGAAAGGGAGAGAGAGAGAATGAGGAGGAAAGGAGAGGATGGAGGAGGTAAGGAGTAAGGGAGGTGATAAGAGGGAGAGAAGGGTGTAAGTAAAGGAAGGTGAGGGAGAGAAAAAATAAGGGAGGAAAGGAGGGGATGGAGGGAAAGGAAGGAGGTGAGGGAAATGAGAAGAGAGGAAGAAGAGAAAAGAAAAAAGACGGAGAAAGGATAGAATTACAGAAGAATAAAGAAGAAAGAAGGAATGGAGGAAACAGAAGGAAGGGAAATAGAAATAATGGAAATATATAACAATAGAACTGGTCAAGGGTGGACAGGGGTGGGGGGGGGGTGGGGGGCGGTACTCGGCTCACCTCAAAACAAAACAACGTGACTGAGAAAGAGTAAGGGAGGAGAGGGAGAGAATGTAAGGGAGTAGGGAGGTGGTAACAGGGAAGGGAGGAGAGGAGGAAAAGGAAGGAGAGGGAGAGAAAGAGTAAGGGAGGAGAGAAGATGGAAGAGAAGGGAGGGGAGAGGGAGAGAAAGGAGGGGATGGAGTGAAAGGGAGGAGAGAGAGAATAAGGGAGGAAAGGAGGGGATGGAGGGAGGTAAGGAGTAAGGGAGGTGATAAGAGGGAGAGAGGGGTGTAAGTAAAGGAAGCTTTTGACGGATCCGTCGACGTTAATAATGACCTCAAAATGACGTCAGCGAAATAGCGGCCGCTCGGCACGGATGATCCACTCCGTCAGTCCATCGCCCACCATTTGTTGACAAACATATGGACAGCATTAACCACAACGACCTCTTGTATATGTTATTTTGTACGTAAGTACTTATATTTCATATTTTCATGATATGTAGGATACACAATTTTCATTCTGTAAAGCACCATCTCTCCTCCTCTAAACCTCACCTTTTCTTCCTCACCGAAACGCAGGTCTCTGAGGCTACTGACAGCAATCTCTACTCTGTTCCCTCCTACTATCTCTATCCTAAATTTCAATCCAAAGCTGTATGCTGCGTCTACGTGCGCAACGACATCACTTGCTCTCACGACCTTTATTCTTCTGAATTTTCCACCATCTGGCTAAGACTTCATTGTCATACTATTACTAAATACATCTGTGCTGTTTATCTCTCACCCAGCTCAATTAACTATGTAAAATTATTTGACTACTTGAACTCTAAAGTGGAGCACATCTTGACCCACTCTCCCTTCTCTGAAATCTCCATCTTCGGAGATTTCAATGTTCACCGCCAGCTTTGGCTTTCATCCTCTTTCACTGACCAGCCTGATGAACAAGCCTACAACTTTGGCCTCCTCAACGAGCCAGAGCAGTTGGTTCAGCACCCTACACGTGTAGGCGGTAGCGAGTGTTCTACGTGCTAATTGGTTCGTGGATAGAGAAAGTCAATATCCGTCAGGCTTTTTTATTGACATAAAATCGTACAGGTCATAAGAACAAACAAAATACATAGAAAAGGTGTTTGTGTGTGTATGCGTGTGTATGGTGTAGATGACATATAAATGTTAGTGGATGTAGTAAACAATATGTACGAGTTAACAATAGGAGGACGAGGACAGACAGTGGAAGATAAACGATTAGCAAGAGAGACAAACTGAGACAGGCTGGAGTAGGTAGGAAGACACCTACCGAACGGGAGAAAGCCACTCCCGGTGAGGTATATATGGGAGGTGAGAAGGGTGCTGAAGCCTTCCAAAAACCCTTCCCATGTCCCCACTAACCGTTTCCCTATTGTCTCACCAACACCAGAGAGTAGTTCAGCATGCTCTCTAAATACATTTCATCTCTCTATCCACACCACACTACATTCACACAACATATCCACCTTTTCCCAAAATTCAAATATCAAAATGGCGCACCTTCACCTTGCCTCGGAGTCCCCGCTTGGAGTGGGACCACAAATTCCCCCAGGGAGGACTCCCCTTCTGGCTGTCGACCCGAGAGGTGTTTTGATAACTCTTCAAACCTCTTTCTTCTCAATTTCTGCAACATTCGCGGTATTCGTTCTAATTTTCATTCTGTGGAACACCATCTCTCTTCCTCTAAACCTCACCTTCTTTTCCTCACCGAAACACAGGTTTCTGAGGCTACTGACAGCAATCTCTACTCTGTTCCCTCCTACTATCTCTATCCTAAATTTCAATCCAAAGCTGGATGTTGCGCCTACGTGCGCAACGACATCACTTGCTCTCGTGCCCACAACCTTGATTTTTCAGAATTTTCAACCATCTGGCTAAGACTTCATTGTCATTCTATTATTAAAGACATCTATGCTGTTTATCTCTTACCTAACTCTACCAACTATGTAAAATTATTTGACTGCTTGAGCCCTAAAGTGGAACACATATTGACCCACTCTCCCTTCGCTGAAATCTCCATCCTAAGAGATTTCAATGTTCACCACCAGCTTTGGCTTTCATTCTCTTTCACTGACCATCCTGGTGAACAAGCCTACAACTTTCCTATCCTAAACGATCTAGAGCAGTTGGTCCAGACCCCTACACGTATTCCCGATCGTCTTGGAGACCGGCCCAACATTCTAGACCTCTTCCTTACGTCTAACCCTTCTGCTTATGCTGTCAAACTTTTCTCTCCGTTGGGCTCCCTCGATCACAATCATATTTCTGTATCCTGTCCTATCGCTCCTGTACACCCTCTGGACCCACCGAAGAGGTGATGCTTCAAGCATTTTGCTTCAACTCGGTGGGACGACCTGAGGATGTACTTTTCCTATTTCCCGTGGAATGATTATTGCTTCCAGGATAGAGACCCCTCTGTGTGTGCTCAGCGCATCACAGAGGTGATTGTTTCTGGAATGGAGGCATACATTCCACGTACTTTCTCTACTCCTCACGCTAAAAAGCCTTGGTTTAATCACGCTTGTGCTCGTGCTGTCAATGATAGAGAGTCAGCTCACAAAAGGTACCAGAGCCTTCGAACTAATGCTAACCATGAACTTTACATTTCTGCCCAGAATCGTGCCAAATCTATTCTCCGACTAACCAAAAACTCTTTCATTAATAGAAAATGCCAAAACCTTGCTTTCTCTAACTCTTCCCGTGACTTCTGGCATCTATCCAAAAACATTTCCAACTTCACTTCTTCATCTTTCCCTCCACTCTTCAGTCCTGACGGCAACACTGCCGTCTCATCTATCTCTAAGGCTGAACTCTTCTCTCAAACTTTTTGTAAAAACTCCACTCTGGACGATTCTGGGCATATTCCTCCTACGCATCCCCCCTCTGACTCCTTTATGCCTGTTATAAAGATTCTTCAAAATGATGTTTTATATGCCCTCTCTGGCCTCAATCCTCAGAAGGCTTATGGACCTGATGGAGTGCCTCTTATTGTCCTTAAAAACTGTGCCTCCGTGCTGTCACCCTGCCTGGTCAAAATCTTTCGCCTCTGCCTGTCAACATCTACCTTTCCTTCCTGCTGGAAGTATCCCTTCATACAGCCCGTGCCTAAGAAGGGTGACCGTTCCAATCCTCAAACTACCGTCCTATTGCTTTATTTTCTTGTCTATCTAAAGCTTTTGAATCAATCCTTAACCGGAAGATTCAAAAGCACCTTTCAACTTCTGACCTTCTATGTGATTGCCAGTATGGGTTTCGCAAGTGGCGTTCTACTGGTGATCTCCTTGCCTTCCTAACCGACTCTTGGTCATCATCTCTTAGCCGTTTCGGTGAAACCTTTGCTATTGCTCTGGACATGTCAAAAGCTATTGATAGGGTCTGGCACAAATCTTTGCTTTCCAAACTACCCTCCTACGGTTTCTATCCTTCTCTCTGTACCTTTATCTCCAGCTGATTTGATATGACCGTTCTATTTCTGCTGTGGTAGACGGTCACTGTTCTTCCCCTAAACCTATTAACAGTGGTGTCCCACAGGGTTCTGTCCTATCTCTCACTCTCTTTCTGTTGTTCATTGATGATCTTTTCAAAACGAACTGTCCTATCCATTCTTACGCCGATGACTCCACTCTGCATTACTCAACTTCTTTTAATAGAAGACCCACCCTACAGGAACGTAATGATTCAAGGGTGGAGGCAACAGAACGCTTAGCCTCAAACCTTACTATTATTTCAGATTAGGGCAAGAGGAACATGGTGTCCTTCAACGCCTCAAAAACACAGTTTCTCCACCCATCCACTCGACACAATCTTCCAAATAACTATCCCCTATTCTTTGACAACACTCAGCTATTACCTTCTTTAACACTAAACATCCTCGGTCTATCCTTAACTCAAAATCTCAACTGGAAACATCATATCTCATCTCTTACTAAATCAGCTTCCTCGAGGCTGGGCGTTCTGTACCGTCTCCGTCAGTTCTTCTCTCCCGCACAGTTGCTGTCCATACACAGGGGCCTTGTCCGCCCTAGAATGGAATATGCATCTCATGTGTGTGTGTGTGTGGGGGGGGGGGTCCGCTCACACAGCTCTCCTTGACAGAGTGGAGTCAAAGGCTCTTCGTCTCATCAGCTCTCCTCCTCATACTGATAGTCTTCTACCTCTCAAATTCCGCCGCCATGTTGCCTCTCTTTCTATCTTCTATCGATATTTTCATGCTGACTGCTCTTCTGAACTTGCTAACTGCATGCCTCCCCCCCTCCCGCGGCCCCGCTGCACACGACTTTCTACTCATGCTCATCCCTATACTGTCCAAACCCCTTATGCAAGAGTCAACCAGCGTTGGTGGTCTAGGGATGACAAAAAAGGCTCTATTAAACATACACATCCGTCCAAATTTAATATATCGTAGGTACTTACAATCCCAGCCAGATATTTGTTGTCTGACTATGGTGATCACTTTGTTGGTAATTGGTCATACTTTAGGAGTGTTTGGATAAATCAGGCTTGTCTTTTCAAAGTAATTTATATAGTGAACTGTCGAGAAATGTGAAAGGGACATTCTCATTCATATGTTTTGTAACCCAAAATATGTAATGCAGGTTTGTCTTATGAATTTTAATCTTGTTTTTTTCTGCAATTTAATTTCGAGACATGTATCCAGAAATTTCTAAGGATTTCACATGAAGTTAATCAACAACTGATGACTCAACAAAAAATACGTAAAGTGACCAGACATGGATTCGGATACTCTGAAATGCTTTTGAACACGCAGAAAGGAGCATTTTTAGCTGCTTTGGATATCGTAACCTATCAGGTGAAGTTTGAAATCCTTTCACGGAAATCAACGGTAAGCGACTTAACAGAAAGCCTGGAATTTACCCAAGCTGAAGTTCTGGACCTAAAAGTAGAAATTAAAACAACAAAAATTTGAAAAAGACAACATAAGCTAAATTGATGCTTACAGATCTCGAGTTGCCAATATGAAAAGAGTCAACTATCAAGAAGACTACAGTGGGCGCCATAATTAAAGCTTTTTTTGACTTCAGAAACAGCCTACATGGAAGCAAACGGCAAATTATAACAAACTTCAGCCTCCCTCTGCGAAACCTTAACTTGCCCATCCTGTTGGACCAATTGAAGCTTCTCGAGCAATCGTGGCAATGTTCGAGAAGTTCAGTGATCGTGAAGCAGTCGTCAGTACCTCCAGAAAGTTAAAAGGATGTGGAATATTCATCAGTGAAGACCTGTGTCCAGCATCGCAAGTAATGAAATGGTCAACTACCTCAGCTCAACAAGCAAGATTGGAAGGAAAAATCGCATTTTTGATGTACACAAAATTCACCATAAGAGTGGTGCTCAACAACCCAACAACCGTAGCTCAGCGACTCCCTGTGGTGGCACTTGTGGTGCTGGTTCACTTGGGGCTGCTAGACATGTGACTTCCAGTGTTGTGCAGGCCGGCAGTGTTGGTGCTCGCTCCTTCTCCGTAGTCAAAACAATCGAAAGCAAGGGTGCTGTGGACCAGTGTCTAAATAAATGGGAGGTCACCTCAGGCGCAGATTAGGTGACGTCAGGTGGTCAGTGGGAGGAGCCTCCTCTCGCTCTCTCTCTCCCCCTCCACAAGTATAAAGGACCTAAGCTAGCTGGCAACCCCCTTAGTCCCTCTCTCTCTCGCTCGCTCCGTTAAATTCATTCATTCTCTCTCTCTCTCTCTCTCTCTCTCTCTCTCTCTCTCTCTCTCTCTCTCTCTCTGTGTGTGTGTGTAATAATAAAAATAAAAGGAAGAGGAATCATTAACAATATTTTGCATATGTGTTGTGCTACTTTGAGTTTCATATATTATGCAGTAGCATCTTAGCCAGAGATTAATAGAACCTTTATTATATAATGGAGTTCTTGGTAGTTTTCCAGTAAATCCCGTATATTTTATAGATTTATTAGTGCAGGATATAAAAGGCATAAATGTGCTTTGGAAGTATTTTATTTGTTCTTGTACTTTTCTTCAGTATATACAAGCATTACACAAGCTATTACATAATATATACCTATATTTCTGTATCTATCTATCCATCTATATGTATTTATTCATTTATCCATCTATCTATCTGTCTATATGGAGCAAGGCCCTACCACACTTACCCCATCCACCTGAGGGATGATCTTTAGCCAAGGTCAGCATCCACCCACCCACTCCTAGCTAATTAAGTCACACCCCAGTGCAAATGTGGACAGAGTTACTCACTAATAGGCTCCTAAAGTGAGGTAGGAGACCCGCCCACCCGCCCACCAGACCACCCTCTCCGCCGCACACACATACACAGGTATACACACACATACATACATACAAGTATACACACAAAGTATACCAATACACACACACACACACACACACACACACACACACACACACAAGTATGCCGCACCTCCGCACCTCCGGTACCGTACCCAAAACTATTAAAGCGCGCCTGAAAAATCTAGTCCGTACCTTAAAAAAAGAAATACAATGCAATACTGCAGCAGCATTATTATTATCATTATTATTATTATTATTATTACCATTATTTTTGTTATCATTATTGTCATTTTAACGCATAGAATCTCCACCACCTGAAGTAAAGTAACTACTTTTACACTCATCATAATTATCATACCTCAGTACACATGCAACACAGAAAATTCCGGTTAATATCATTCAAAAGAGGAAGAGAAGATATGGGAATAAGGAAAGATATGTTGCTGATTCAGTTTACTATATGTATCTTTCACAAATGACTAGCTATAAAAATGATTCACAAGTTTACAAGTTCATTATAATTTACAAGTCTTGCTCCTCCTCCATGTGCTGCTGCCCCACATCCTTGTAGTCCAGGAGGTGCATGTTGCCCCTTACAAACACCAGCTGCTCGAAGTTCACGTTGCTGAGGCTGGACCTTTTAGCCCGCAAGATATCTCCCGCAGAGCTGAACAGCCTCTCTACAGCAGCAGAGCTGGGGAGAGGGGTGTTGTACCTCTTGAAGAGGTCCAGCCAGGCATCCCTGTAGCGGGCGGGGAACAGGTTGGGGCTGAGGGGGATGTCCACCATCTCCCTTTTCCAGTCTTCTAGTGTTTTTACAATTGTCTCCTCCACTTCTTCCTGGTACCTCACCTCAGGGACTGTGGCACTGGAGAGCAGAAGGTGGAACTTGTCCACCCTTTCCTTCCTCTCCTCAGGCTGCCTCTCCAGCTCTGTGCCCACAATTTCCTTCACCTCCCTGACGATACGGCCCTGGATGTTGGCTGCCTGGTCAGGATTGAAGTGCCGCACCAGGGACATGGTGTAGTGGGGGTGGAGCGCAGTGGCCATCAGGATATCGGCGTCCTGAAGCTGGTCAGCAAACCTGCCGTAACAGCCTTTGCCACTCCCCTCTTTCCCAAGTAGTGCCGACACTAGCGATAGAGCAAACTGCAGGTTCCTGTAAAGAACATTGAAATTTTTGAAAATATATATTTAAACAAGTATACTATTGACTACGTAGCTTTTGTTACGAATGTTGTAGCTATGTCAAAGAAATAAGTTTCTTACCTGTCAACTTTCAGCCTCTCCAGCTGAAACTGCATTAGCTGTAAGGCAGGCATCAAGGTGCCCATGTAGGCGTTGGTCTCTGATTGTAGGCTGTCGAGGCACTCTGCCACAGGCTGCATGACCTTCAGGTACTCAGAGAGAACCTACAAGGAAAGTTTAAAATTTTATTTATTTATTCTAATTAAATCTGAAAAGTTGCACATGATGTAGTCAACTTTTATAAATAACCAATAAACGTTATAGAAAAGCATACAATAAGTACTTTAATTAATTTCACTCACATGTTTATCCATCTCGTTAAACGTCGCCGCCCCTCCCTTGCTGAGGATCTCATTCAACGCCCGCATCTTCTCTGGGTTGGAGAGGACGTCCATCAGGCTCTGGATAGCATCATAGTAGGAGTTCCACCTTTGTAAATGTAAATTAATTACAAACAACTGAAACAAGTAAGAAGTAACCAAATATTTTAAGCCATTCTATTGTTGACTCAAACAACATTATCTCTTAAATATTCTTGATGGATTCTTACCGAGTAACACAGAAGGTTTTCAGCTTCCTCCCAGTCTTCTCCTTGATGGAGTTGGTCACCACAGAACTGCGGTTCTGCAGGTTCCAAGTCCCCTGGGCTTTTGCAGCAGCCTTTGTGAATGGCGCCCTAAAGCCTTGGTTCCATCCAGGCACAGAGTGGACGTCGGCAGTGGCTATAAGGTTGAGGGTGTGTGCACTGGAATTAAAAAAAAACTTTTAAAGCTTTTTAACTTCTGACGTTTATACAGTTTCTTGTTTCAAAACTTTAACGTTTTAACTGTTATCAAATAACTTATCACAGAAAACAAAACATACATACCTACATCTGTAGTGTTTGGGCAGCTTAATCATAGCAGGAACCACCTCCTTCAGCTGGGCATGCAGGTTTGCAGGCTGGCCAACCACCACCTCAGGATCCTGCTCCTCCTCTCCCTCCACAGGCACATCGCCTGCACCGAAGTACTTGAAGGCAGCCACATAGTTGGTGCCGTTGTCCGTGGTAGTGGCTACCACCTTGTTCCCCAGGCCAAACTCCTGGTGGGTGTCATAGATGGCTTGCGCCAGGACCACATTAGTCTGCTTCTCCTGGAAAAGAATAATAAATATATAGTGTTTTGTTAATGATAGCATTTTTAAAGATAACTGATGTTAGTTAATATAGTACTTAGTTTAACATTACCATTGAATAAAATACAATCACAATATATTCACTGGTATATAAAAAAGTGTTAACTTTTTTTCTTCTTTTTGTAATTACCTTGATCTCCTTGCACGCTAATGTGCCACGTTGGCGGCGGAGATTCTGGCCGATCCAGTGGCACGTCATGCCAATGAAGGCCCTGTTGTGCGCCGTCCAGCTGTCGGCTGTTGTGGCGACGTAGCTGGCCTCATACAGCGCGTTAGAGAGGTCCGACTTGGCAGTGGCCCAGGCCTGGTCAATGTCTCTCCCCAGGGTCCTCCTGGATGGCGCGGAAAACTCCGGCGACAGGAGGCTGAAGAAGTGCCTGGTGGTGGGGTGATCTATGAGGCTCAAGGGCATCATAGTGTCAATGAACCACCTGAAATCGATTTTTAAAAATTATTGATTATTAGAAATTCAAATTATTAGAACTTAAAAGTGTTTATTTTACTATACCTGGTGCAAGTCTTCCTAAGCAACTCTGGGGTCACCCTGTCCTTCCAGCTAAAGGACTCCTCCATGCAGAGCTGGCGACCACCCCTCTTGGCGGGGAGCTCGTCCTCTTTGGCCTTGGAACGGCCTCTCTTGCTCACCCCTTCAAAGGCCGCCCTGACACTCGGAAGCATGGCACGGTGCATCTGAGAACAAGAAAATAAAATAAAAATATTACTTATTTAAAAAAAAATTGTATTTTGAAATTTTGTATGCAGTAAGCACTGTAGGCAGGCAGTAAGCACTGTAGGCAGGCAGTAAGCACTGTAGGCAGGCAGTAGGCACTGTAGGCAGGCAGTAGGCACTTATTTAGATATTATTTACTTACTTTCTCATAATGCTTTTTAAGGTTCCCCTTGCTCCTGGTGGTGTAGGTGTAGCTGGCAGCCTTCCCCCCTTTCTCCAGACAGGTCTTCTCCTGACAACGAGCTCTCCCAGTGTGGACAACCTTCCCCTCTTGAGTGTCTTTCTCTGTCTTGACGTAAGAGTCAAAGACAAAGAACCTAAAAAAATGTTTAAATGTTTTAATTGACACGATGCGATAAGAACTTTAACTTATTAAGAGTAACGTATAAAATATCAAGTTCAAATAGTTACATTAAAATGGTAAAAAAAACGAAAAAAAAATTAAATAGATTAGTTAAATAAATTTTACTTACTTTCCAAGGTCTTCCAGCAAAGACTTGAGCTGTCGGGTGCCCTCCTGCCTCTTCCTCTGATCCTCCTCAGTCTCATTATCCTCCATGCCTTCTATGGATAGCTGGGAGGAGTCCAGCTCTGCGTCAGACAACCGGGACACTTCAGAAAGTTGAGACAAGGCAACGTCTGACGTATCCAGCAACGATGGGGTACTGGTTGTGGGTGCAGGCGTGCTGGTTCTGACCGTATCCTGACCAATTTTTGTAACTGTAACGTATTTATCCATGGCAAAACTAAACAGTAAGCACAGTAACTTCGTAAGTAACTGTTGCAGTGCTTCCAGAGCTTTGGGCTTACTTTCTCTGCTTAGAGTCCCGGGCAAGACACGTACTAGCGTGTGAGTTGTCAGCAGAGCGAGAAATACTAGAGGAATGGGGGCCCCAAGGCGGTAAATCGGCTTTTATACCATGGTAACGGACGTAGGCATCGTAGGCATTGGCAGGAACATGCTCAAACCGGAAGGAGTGACGTCACTCCCAAGTGGCGGAAAAAATAAAATTAATGTAGCCTGGTCACAGCCTGTTTAATAATAAAATGGTCACACCGTACCCCGGAAACAGCGTGTGTGTGTGTGTGTGTGTTAGTTGTTGCTGACTGCCTGTATGTATGTATGTATGTAATATGTATGTATAAATGCATGTATGTATGTATGTATGTATATGAAAGAGAGAGAGAGAGAGAGAGAGAGAGAGAGAGAGAGAGAGAGAGAGAGGTAACGGCTCTAAACCTTGTTCCTTCATGTTGTTACATTCTCGTGACCACATGTTGTTCAAATAATGTTGACCACATGTTCTCGTGACCACAAGTGAGAACTTTGCTACTCGGCTCTGTCTGCCACAATATCAATAAAATAATAAAGATAATAATAATAATAATAATAATAATAATAATAATAATAATAATAATAATAATAATCAGGAAAATAAGAATAACTGGCACGGTTAATTGCATGTATGTACACTATATTTGATATATGTTTCCGTGTCTGTTTAATCGCGTGTCTTTGTTTGTTGAGAGAGAGAGAGAGAGAGAGAGAGAGAGAGAGAGAGAGAGAGAGAGAGAGAGAGAGAGAGAGAGGAGGGCCGGTTCAGACTGCTCCGTTTGTCATCAGTTACTCATGCAAGAGCGTACGTCATCAGTGACGTCACCGTCATACCTTGTGCTTTTAAATTTAAATCTTGTCTAAATTTAAATTATCATGTTTTAAATCTGTGAGACTGTTGCCATACCTTCACCATACGCCAGTTCACTGCTCTGATAATGATAGCTATGAAGTCCTTTTTCTTCCAATATAAAGGTTGATACGCAGTAATTAAAAGTGGTAATCTAAGCGACATTGTTTTAATAATGTGACCGTTTCTTTCATTCCCAGTTTTGTACAATATGGCAACAGGACACGTGTGTCTCGACGTAAGGAAACCAACACCTTGGGTTCTTGCTATCCGTGCACGTGGTGTTGTCATTGATGACGCACTTCCTTTAAGACGGACGACAAACGGTATATTTTGAACCGGGCCGTAAATCTGAATGAGTGACGTCACTCAAGTGGCGGGAAAACATGCCCTGCAGCACAGACCGCGTAAACGACCGGAAGTATTACTGCAGAGCGCGGACTGTTTGTCGTTTTCATTTTTTTTATCCTTGAAAACCTCAGGTGCGGAGGTACGGACTTAAAATACTGCTGTTCCGCACCTGTTACTTCCGCACTTTTGAAAAACTTTCCGCACTTCGGACCTCCGCACCTCGTTTAAAGGTCCGCAGGTCCGGAGGAGCGGAGGTGCGGACAGAGGTACGGAAGTGCCCAGCTCTGATAAGGGGTTTGGACAGTATAGGGATGAGCAAGAGTGGACAGTCGAGTGCAGCGGGGCCGCGGGAGGAGGGGGGGAAGTCATGCAGTTAGCAAGTTCAGAGGAGCAGTCAGCATGAAAATATCGATAAAAGATAGAAAGAGAGGCAACATGGCGGCAGAATTTAAGAGGTAGAAGACTATCAGTAAGAGGAGGAGAGCTCATGAGACGAAGAGCCTTAGACTCCACTCTGTCCAGGAGAGCTGCTTGAGTGGAGCCCCCCCACACGTGAAATGCATACTCCACACGAGGGCGGACAGGGTCCCTATAAATGGAAAGCATATGTGCGGGGGAGAAGAATTGGCGGAGACGATACAGAAAGCCCAACCTCGAGAAAACTGATTTAGTGAGAGATGAGATGTGGAGTTTCTAGTTGAGATTTTGAACTAAGGATAGACCGATGATACTTAGTGTTGAAGAAGGTGACAGCTGAGTGTTATTAAAGAATAGGGCATAGGTATTTTGAAGATTGTGTAGAGTAGATAAGTGGAGATTTTTTTGGAGATTTTTTTTGAGGCATTGAAGGGCAGAAGGTTCTTTTTACCCCAATCGGAAATGATACCAAGGTCTGAGGTTAAACGTTCTGCAGCTTCCAGTCTGGAGTCTTGTAATTCCTGTTGAGAGGGTCTTCTGTTGAAAGAAGTTGAATAGTGCAGAGTGGAGTCATCAGCGTATGAATGGATAGGACTGTTTGTTAAAGAAAGAAGATCAATGCTAAATAACAGAAGGAAAGTGGGTGATAGGACAGAGCCCTGTGGAACACTACTGTTGATAAGTTTAGGGGAAGAACAGTGACCGTCTACCACAGCGGAGATAGAACGGCCAGAAAGGAAACAGGATATAAAAGAACAGAGACAAGGATAGAAACCGCAAGAGGGCAGTTTAGAAAGCAAAGATTTATGCCAGACTCTATCGAAGGCTTTGGATATGTCTAGCGCAACTGCGGAAGTTTCATGTTACTTTGAATATCAATCGTTATTTACATGCAGTGCATTATTAAATTACCCTTTATTTCCACTTGCAGAGCCAGCTGTCTTCTAATCTACCTGAAATGAGATAATTATATGAACTTGAAATAACATATAGATCGTTCGAGAATGATGTGACTATGTTGTTTGATACAAGCTTGTCATCCGTTTTTATTTTTTATTTTATTTTTTTTTTAGAGCAAAGGAAACAGTTCAAGGGCATATACAAAAAATATTAAAGAAAAAAATCCCGCTACTTACTGCTCCTGAATAGAGTACAGGGGAGTGGCCAAAAAGAGAGGTCAATTTCGGGAGGAGATGTGCCCTGATACCCTCCTCTTGAAAGAGTTCAAGTCGTAGCCAGAAGGAAATACAGATGAAGGAAGAGTGTTCTGGAGTTTACCAGCGTGAGGGATGAAAGAGTGAAGATGCTGGTTAACTCTTGCAAAAGGGATTTGGACAGTATAGGGATGAGCATGAGTAGAAAGTCGTGTGCAGCGGGAGGTGGGGAGGCATGCAGTTATCAAGTTCGGAAGAGCAGTCAGCGTGAAAATATCGATAGAAGATAGAAAAGGAGGCAGCATCGCGACGGAATTTAAGAGGAAGAAGACTATCAGTAGGAGGAGGAGAGCTGACGAGACGAAGAGCCTTAGACTCCACTCTGTCCAGAAGAGCTGTGTGAGTGGAGCCCCCCCACACATGAGATGCATACTCCATACGAGGGCGGACAAGGCCCCTGTACAGAAGGAAGAAAAACTGGCGGAGACGATACAGAAAGCCCAACCAATAGAAAACTGCTTTAGTGAGAGATGAGATGTGAAGTTTCCAGTTGAGATTTTGAGCTAAGGATAGACCGAGGATATTTAGTGTTGAAGAAGGTGACAGCTGAGTGTTATTGAAGAATTTGGAAGATTGTGTCGAGTAGATAGGTGGAGAAATTGTTTTTCTGAGGCACTGAAAAACACAAGGTTCCTTCTACCCCAATCGGAAATGATAGCAAGGTCTGAGGTTAAGCGTTCTGCAGCCTTCAGTCTGGAGTCATGTACTTCCTGTTGGTATGGCCTTCTATTGAAAGAAGTTGTATAATGAAGAGTGGAGTCATCGACGTATGAGTGGACTGTACAGTTGGTTATGGAAAGAAGATCATTAATGAATAACAGGAAGAGAGTGGGTGATAGGACAGAGGCCTGTGGAACACCACTGTTGATAAGTTTAGGGGAAGAACAGTAACCGTCTACCACAGCAGAGATAGAACGGCCGGAAAGGAAACTGGAGATAAAGGAACAGAGAGGGGAATAGAATCCGAAAGAGGGCAGTTTAGAAAGCAAAGACTTGTGCCAGACTCTATCGAAGGTTTTCGATATGTCTAGCGCAACAGAGAAAGTTTCACCGAAACGGCTAAGAGAGGATGACCAAAAATCAGTTAAGAGAGCAAGAAGATCGCCAGTAGAACGCCCCTTGCGGAACCCATACTGGCGATCATATAGAAGGTTAGAAGTAGACAGGTGTTTTTGAATCTTCCGGTTAAGGATTGATTCAAAAGCTTTAGATAGACAGGGAAGTAATGCTATATAGCGGTAGTTTGAGGGATTAGAACGGTCACCCTTCTTAGGCACAGGCTGTGCGAAGGAAAGGTGGAGCTATTACAGAAAGTTTGAGCGAAGAGTTCAGCCTCAGAGATAGATTAGACGGTAGTGCTGCCGTCAGGGTTAAGGAAAGGAGGGAAAGAGGAAGAAGTGAAATTGGAGGAGAAGTCACGGAAAGAATTGGAAAAAGCAAGGTTTTGACATTTTCTATTGATGAAAGAGGTTTTGGTAAGTCGAAGAATAGATTTGGCACGATTCCGGACAGAGATGTAAAGATCATGGTTAGCAGGAGTGCGAAGGCTCTGGTACCTTTTGTGAGCTGCCTCTCTGTCTTTAATAGCCCGAGAACAATCGTGATTAAACCAAGGGTTTTTAGCATGAAGAGTAGAGAAAGTACGTGGAATGTAGGCCTCCATTCCAGAAACAATCACCTCTGTGATGCGCTGGGCACACACTCCTGGAAACAGTAATCATTCCACGGGAAATCGGAAATGTACATCTTCTGGTCGTCCCACCGAGCTGATGCAAAATGCCAGAAGCATCGTCTCTTCGGTGGGTCCAAAGGATGTACAGGAGCGATAGGACAGGATACATAAATAAGGTTGTGATCGGAGGAGCCCTACAGAGAAAACAGTTTGACAGAATAAGCAGAAGGATTAGAGGTAAGGAAGAGGTCTAGAATGTTGGCCCTGTCTCCAAGACGGTCGGCAATACATGTAGGGTGCTGAACCAGCTGCTCTAGATTGTTGAGGATAGCAAAATTGTAGGCTTGTTCACCAGGCTGCTCAGTGAAAGAGGATGAAAGCCAAAGCTGGTGGTGAACATTGAAATCTTCCAAACTGGAGATTTCAGCGATGGGACAGTGAGCCAAAATGTGCTCCACTTTAGAGTTCAAGTAGTCAAAGAATTTTACAAAGTTAGTAGAGTTAGGTGAGAGATAAACAGCACATATGTATTTAGTAATAGAATGACAATGAAGTCTTAGCCAGATGGTGGAAAATTCAGAAGAGTCAAGGTCACGAGAGCAAGTAATGTCGATACGCACGTAGGCGCAACATCCAGCTTTGCATTGAAATTTAGGATAGAGATAGTAGGAGGGAACAGAGTAGAGATTGGTGTCAGTAGCCTCAGAAACCTGTGTTTCGGTGAGGAAGAGAAGGTGAGGTTTAGAGGATGAGAGATTGTGTTCCACAGAATGAAAGTTAAAACTAAGACCACGAATCTTGCAGAAACTGAAAAGGAGGATCGAGGAGTTATCAGGACACCTCTTAAGTCGGCATCCAGAAGGGGAGTCCTCCCTGGGGGAATGTATGGGGGTTTGTATGTTACACTATATTTATCGATGCATATGACTGGTGTTTTTTGTATACATAAACATTCAAATATGTTATTGAAAAAAATAGCTTGAATGTCTATCACAACAGTTGATTTTCACGTATTCCCGAACTAGAAATGCGCAGGTACCACGTCCATGGAAAATCCCGCTCTGTTGATTAACAGATGAAATGAAACAGACTATCGTCTGGACGATAGGGTATGTGGTATGGGTATCTATGTAAATCTCTGTAAATCTGAGAAGAGACAAGGAGAGGTATGGCAGCAGTCTTGTTGAGAACGTCGAGGGCCATTTCAGTGCAAATGACCTCTGACCTGCCTACTGAGCCCTGAAGAACCTCTGCTCTCGGTCTCTCTCAAGCAAGCGATATCCGAAGATAACTGGTTGCTTCGTCAATGACAAAAATGTCATCGCCTTTGCTGTCCTTCATCTTCCACCTTTGGTTAGATAGTTAGTGTAGCTTGTCACAAACAACCTCGTAAGGACCAGCAGGTCTGCTGTTGTTTGTTCTTACTTTGTGTTCCTTTGTGACATGGATGAGTAGAGAGCGCTTTGGAGTGAGTACTTTGAGCAGTTGTTCACGGCAGATGCTCAAATTGAGCAGCCTCTAACCAACGCAAGATGGCGCCACTATAAACACTCGCCTGTGCCAGAACGGGCTGGGCCTACCATCAGGCCCCACCTGGAAGAAGCCTTGGGCCGACCATCAGGCCCCACCGGGAAGATGCCTACCGGCGCAATAGGCAACAACGTAAAAAAAAAAAAAAGTAACAACAGTAGTAGTAGTAACTGTTGATCCACCCATTGGCAAAAGCCTCTCTGAAGAAAATCAGAGGGGCTGTGGCAAGATTTGGGTCTGGAAAGGTAACTGGTGTTTGTAACATCAGTATGGAACTCATCAAATCTGGAGGTGAGCCCATGCATGATCCGCGAGTTGCATGAGGTCTTGAACTACAATATTGTAATCTGGTACAATAGTACCTCCTGATTGTAACAACTACAGTGGTATTTCACTGGTCAGTGTCAAGCATTGGTGAAGTTGACGAGGCTTGAGCAGTCTGGGTTTACGCCTTGTAAGTCAATAACTGACCGTCGTGAACTGGTGGACTGTCAACGTGAGGTTCGACAAGGGACGCTTGCAGCCTAAGTCGATCTCAAGAAGGCATTTGATTCAGTGCACCGCGAAACACTCCGTCAACGTTGTGGGATTCCTTCAAGGATCATTGCTCTATTAACTGGTCTTTACTCTGAGTCAGAGTGTGCTGTGAAATGTGTGCTGGGGAAGGGCGTATCCAACTTTTCTTTCCTGAAAACACAAGCGAGCCTGGGGTGTCTCTTTCCCCTGTTGCTTTCAACACTTATATGGACTGAGTATTAGGCAGAGTTGTGGAGCAAAGTCATTGTGGAGCATCTGTTGGCAATGCCAAGGTCACTGATCTGGCTTTGCCGATGATGCAGTAACCTTCATCAAGTTGCTGGAGGATCTGGTAATGGGTCTACAGGCCCTACACGAGAAGGCAAAGCCTTTGGAAATGCAGGTCACCTTTGCCACTACTAAGATACAAATGTTTGGAAGCTCACTGGATGAAAAAGTTATGTGTGTTTATGCATGTGCAAAGAACATTGATATCTTGGAAAATTTCACATACCTTTGTAGCTCACTGAGCATAACACTGCAGCAATGCAAAGTGCCCATGACGTATGTCGTTAGTAAGATCAGAGGAGCTGTCAGCACGATTGATTGATTGATTGATTGATTTAAATTAGGCGCCGCAACAGCCAGGGTCATATGGCGCCGCATTCAATGTGTTAAAAAAAAAAAAAAAAAAAAAAAAAACTAAACTAAAAGTGCTAAAAAAGGAACCTAAAAAAGTAAACTAAGAGCAAAGCCAAACAAAACGAGACGAAACAAATCACACAGAAAACGGTCATAACTCATGAAGAAGGCCAGCCTTCTCCATACAGAGAAGTACCTCATGTCCCGGGGAAAGGCATCTCCCTCCCAGCATCAGCGAGAGACGGAATGATCCGTCTTCTCCCCGACACTGCGACAGGTATCGCACTTTCAGGTCCCCCAAACTGGGGCACTCGACCAGCAAGGGCCGCACGGTCAGGGGAACCAAGCAGTCATCACAATAAGGTTGCACTTCCCGGGACATGAGGTAACCATGTGTTAGACGCGTATGACCCGTCCGAGACGGGTCAAGGCTGTCTGCGAGCGACGGTCACGGACACTTTCGTATGACCAAGGACGAGACACAGTCCTGGTAATCTCTCACATTTTGGAAGTCGCACCCCGAGCATTCCACTTCTCCTGCCAACTGGCAAGAATTGCTTTGCGAATCTCTGGAAACATATATGTACATGGGACAGCACTAGGAGGGGCAGCTCTAGCTGCTGCCTCCCTTGCAAGTCCATCAGCTCGTTCGTTCCCGTGTACGCCAACGTGTCCTGGAACCCAACAAAACCCAACGCGATATCCCCTGTTGCTGAGCAAATACAGCCACTCGAGAGCAGATAAAACTAGGGGATTAACAGAGGGAGTAAAGGAGCCCAGCGCAGAAAGAGCGCTACGAGAATCACTAAAAATCATAAAAGAGTCCACAGGAAGGGTAAAAATAATCTGTAAAGAGAGGACTATTGCAGACAGCTCTGCAGTAAATACAGAAGCAACAGAAGAAAGACTACCTCCCCGACAGAAGGAGGGGAACACAACACCAAAGCCAACTCCAGCATCCAATTTAGAGCCATCAGTAAAGACAGGGATGGAGTCCGAGTGTTCAGTGAAATGCTCTAAAAATAAGGCTCGGGACGCATATGGCGGTAAATCCCTCTTACTATCTATAGTGGGAGAACACAAGGATACACCGGGCAACTGCCAGTATCCAACCCTAGGTACTCGATAAGGGCAGATAGGAATGGGAGGGAAAGACAACGGTGTCATGGCAGACGCTACCCGAAACCCAAAAGGTTTAGGGAGACTAGGTCGCTCATCATATGCAGGCGAACGGGAATCCCGCAAAATTGACACAAAAGGAACTGATTCTGGAAGGCGTTGGACGCAGAACCAGCAACGGAATAGAGAGGACTGGCGTCTCAAATCCAGAGGCAGGACGCCAGCATCCACGAGGAGGCTAGGTATCGGTGAAGACCGGAATGCACCAGTAGCCAAGCGGACCCCGGCGTGATGTACTGTACACGCATAGGTGAGCCTCCTTGGCGGAGGAGTATACCTCGCAGCCATATTCCAACTTGGAAAGGATAAGTGTTCTGTGGAGGAGGAGTAGCGTGTCCCTATCTGCACCCCAAGAGGTATGAGCTAAAACACGAAGGAGGGACAGGGCTTTCTGACAAGCCGCCTTAACGTAACGTAAATGAGGCACCCAGGTTAGGCGGCTATCAAATAAAAGACCGATGTAACGAGTCGTCTCTACACAGGACAGTCGCCTATTACCAAGATATAAGTCAGGGTCCGGATGAACGCCTGGAAGACGACAGAAATGCATAGCTACTGTCTTTGAGGACAAAAATCGAAAGCCGCGCGTATTTGCCCAATTGGCGACTCTATTAATAGTCAATTGCAGTTTTCGTTCAATCAACGACATCCTTTTCGCATAAAACGAAATGGATAAATCGTCTACATGTAAGGAGCTATGAACTCCATCAGGCAGGACACCAACGACTCCATTAATAGCCACAGCAAATAGCGCAACACTGAGAATACTTCCCTGTGGTACACCATCCTCAAGTGGACAAACCTCGGAAAGAGTACTCCCCACTCTAACCCGTAAAGGACGATGAGATAAAAACTCCTGAATAAAAACAGGGAGACGGCTACGAAGACCAAACTCAAACAGGTTAAGTACTGTCAGCATGAGCATAAAGCTGAATGACAAAAATGATTGTAACCTTGTGGCAGAGCTGGTTGCAAATATAAGATGCACATTAGCGATGCTGGCAAACACGGGAGTGGTAGGTAATTTTATGAAGTGAAAATTACACTAACTCATATTGGGTCATGACATAGACTCTGTATCCTTGACGGATGTCGGCGGAACCGCCTAAATATTAGGCGGGCAAACTCTCAAAACAAAATTAAGGCGTCCTGACTTTATTTTTTTTACCTAGCCTAACCAAATTTGGCATGTAGCCCCCCACTGGTAATGCGCATGGACCCATGAAGTCAGATTTTCATTTCAGTTCGTTTTAGTATCAATAACAAATATAAAACCTTTAAGCACCGCTAAAACATGACACTAACATCCCTTCTGCCCACTCAGTCTCTGCTTTTTAAAGCCACTGTTGCTTGAGAGAGAGAGAGAGAGAGAGAGAGAGAGAGAGAGAGAGAGAGAGAGAGAGAGAGAGAGAGAGAATTACTTCGCTTAAGAAAAAAGTTACTGTAAAATAAGCCTAGTGTTCTTAAATACAAAATAATAACTTAGTATTCGTAAATGCAACATAATAACCTAGTTTTATAAATGCAAAATAATCGCTTAGTATTCTTAAATGCAAAAAAATAGCCTAGTTTTCCTAAATGGAAAATAATAATTTAGTATTCCTAAATGCAAAATAATAGCCTTGATTCCTAAATGCAAAATAATAGCTTAGTATTCCTAAATGCAAAATAATAGCCTTGATTCCTAAATGCAAAATAATAGCTTAGTATTCCTAAATGCAAAATAGCCTAGATTTCTAATAGCCCAGGAGCATTAGTGTTGAACCGGGAAAAAAATGTAGAAAGTTGATTTTTTCAGGAAATCTATCTAGTAACACGGTACACAGTCCCCAAAAATCCAGGCTGTGGAAAATTCACAATCCAAGATGACCGCTGATGAGTCGACCAGACACCAGAAAGACACTAAAAATGTAATAACTTTGTTACTATTCATCAGAGAGAGATTATTTTGGGGTCTAACCCCATGTTTTTGTGGGCAAGGAGTGTAAATATACCGTTCGAAATTCAATCCAAGCATTACTTTCAAAATAACCATGTGCTGTCTCAAGAAATTATTCTGCCAAATTGCAGAACTACCATAAGTAATCTGGTTCACAAAAAGGGCACAAGATTAAATTAACGAAATCCAATTTCAGTAGGATGCTAACCGCTACAAACTGTGAAACATACAATACATAGAAAGGCATATCCATACAGCATATATATCAAGAAGCAAATAATACAACAAAGAAACCATTGGTCCAGTCTGGCAGGTACCAAATGTGAGTACATTTATGTCATAATATTTACAACACAATGTTGTCTTCAGTGCTGAAGTACTGAAGACAACCTTGAAATGATTTAGCTCTCGTCGTGTGCTTATCTTTGCAAAACAGTTGTTATACGTTGTTCAGATTTAGGCGATATATATATATATATATATATATACATATATATATATATATACATATATATATATATATATATATATATATATATATATATATATATATATATATATATATTATAATATATTCATGGAATGACCCAATATATATATATATATATATATATATATATATATATATATATATATATATATATATATATATATATATATATATATATATATCTATCTATATATATATATATATATATATATATATATATATATATATATATATATATATATTCTCTGGGTTATTCCATGAATTGTCTTCTGCAGTTATTAATACACACGCACAGTATGACACGAAGCGAATGGACAGTTGCTGGCATTACTTAGCGTTTTATTGATTAAGAAACGATCAAATAACAAGGTTTCACATTAAACACCTTTTATTCACTATTGTGGCTTCTTATCATAAGCATGGGCACTGAAATATATAGTAAAATTGCTCAGTGACGATGATGAATGAAGAATGCCTTCATAGGTAGGGTTGCCATATCTGAACTATCAAAATTCCGGACGCCTCTACAAACACTCGACCATAGCCTAATGTTTGGCAGCGCTGCGATTACCCGCCCGACCACCACTTCCATTTCAAAGCCATATTTTCTTATTTCCCCACCTTCCTCGATTATTCTATGGCACTTATAAGCTGTGGACATGTTCCACTGATCACCTCCAAGCATTAGAAGTCTCCATGAAGCTTTTGTCATCGTTATATTGACCAAGAAAGTCAATGATGTTTGCGATCGGCGGCAAAGAGTGAGGAACTTGGAGTTACAAAACACGACTATTCTGAGGCTATTTATTCTTATTTTTCCATCTCCCACTATCCCTCGGTAGTTATAGGCTGTGGGCATCTTCCCTTTATCACTATCATGCATTAGAAGTCCACGGACAGCTTTTGTTATCGTTATGTTGACCACGAAAGGCAAAGAATGAGTCAGGGCTGAATAATAGGTATGGTGCGCGGGCGATGACGTCATCATCATACGAGAGTATAAATTAAATCAATTACGTCATCCTAGTTTAGGATATCGACTAATTATGCATGTCCTATATATTGCGCATATGTTAGATTTAGTGTTGTCAACAATGATCATGAAAAGATAATTTTACTTTCTGTTTGAGTAATATGTCGATATTTGGATTTCATTTGACTCTTTCCTTGGTGAACGAAAACACTTTGTGTTAAAATATTTCGACAAGTCTTCGTAAGACATCATTGAATATTTATTTTCTATTTTTTTTCTAGCTTCTAAAATATATTTAGTTAAGTTATGATGAAGATGCAGGAAAATAATGGTACTCTTGAAAATATATAACGATACTTGGGTGATCGAAAATAAACGTACACGGCGACATCACTTCATATCGCGACTGTACATTATACCAGCAGTCTTTCCTTCCGTCTGTTGTAGTTTTGCTTTATGTTCGTCTATGGGGAAGTTTGTCTTGTAGTTTTACTTTTTCGTCTATGGGAAAGTTTGTCTTGACTTATCCACCAGTTGCTTGCAGGATTCCTTGGCCCACGCGTGTGCTCGCAAGACCACATTATTGAATCAAAGACAAGAAGAAGAAGCAGTTGGTTCGAGTTGTCTTTTGACATTAGACATGAAAAAAATTAGTTGCATCAGACATGGGTTATTATTAATGATATAGTAATATTAATGACTATTACAAGTACAAGGTTTATATTTTCTTGTGATCTTAACGGAATGCAATTTTTCTACTGTATTGAAGGGTGTGAGGTGGCTTGATAGAGGTTTATAAATGGATGAAGGGCTTTAATAAGGGATATATTAATAAGGTTTTGATGGTAAGAGAACCGGGTAGGACACGTAGTAATGGGTTTAAACTGGATTAATTCTGATTCAACAGGGACGTAGGCAAAAATTGGTTTACTAACAGAGTGGTAGATGAGTGGAACAGGCTGAGCAGTCATGTGGTGAGTGCCAATACAATTGTCATATTCATAAATAGATTAGATAAATTCACAGGTTCACATGGGCTGCCTTGTACCGGCCTACCGGCCTCTTGAAGACTGCTACGTTCTTATGTTCTTGTGTATGTTCTTATGTGTTGCAGACGAGATATTTTTTCATTATCTTGTTTAACATTTATTTAATCGTTGTTTACTTTTAACAATAATTAGTTAAATTCAATTATAGTGCTTTGTAATCACAATACGATTGTAAAAGATACATATTCTTTAAAAAAAATTAACAGCGATTACTGGAATCATATACGAAGTTAACAGAAATAGGTATTGATGACCGAGTATAGTAATAAATTACAAGTACAGTAATCATCATATTGGTGATAATAAGAAAATCAAAAGTTTTAGGAATAGTAATAGAAGCACCGTAATATGTCGCCGTGTTTGAGTTAAACATTTCTTCCATTTTCTTTTGAGGAGATTGAGGATTGAAAGAGTCTCACTATAGACAAATTTGACGAAAAGGTTTGTTACGTTAGATGTAAATTCAAATGGTCTCGTTTTTGACGTTTAAATGAAAAATGAAGTGATGTACATTACAGCACTGCAGCCACTGACACGAGAGCTACTCAACAGGCGCCGTGTCCGTCTGTCTGTCCGTCTGTCTTCTGCCCTGGAATACCATGATAGGAAATAAGCCCCGACACTCAGGGCCGCTTTCACAGTCACTGTTTGTTTTGATCGTTACCAATGGCTGCGATCGACGCTATAATTTTCCACGTGAAACTGGCCTATGGGGGAGTGGCGGCTGCAGAGGAAGGGAGAGCTGTTGAGAATGTGTAGTAATGTGCGGTGCTAGGCTAACCCCGCAGCCGCCACTACGCCATCGGACAGTTTTACGTGGGAATACTATAGCGGCGATAACAGCCATTGGTAACGATCAAAACAAAACAAAATGACTGTGAAAGCGGCCCCCAGTGACGCCGATACTGTCGAGGTGGAAGACGGAGAAGAAAAATTGTGCACTTCTGTTCTTTATGAGAGCTACGTGAACTTAGAGAGAGAGAGAGAGAGAGAGAGAGAGAGAGAGAGAGAGAGAGAGAGAGAGAGAGCAGAACGTTTGATGGGTACTATGACGGCATTGCTTGTGTTGTGCCCCTCGTGGTTGGTGGCCCCGCACGTGTAGTTCCCCGCGTGTTCCCGCCTCAGGTGCTGCAGAACGAGGCTCTGCCTGCTCACGATCACGCCCTAGGTCTGGTTGTGCGCCACCACCGCGCCCTGCGCACCCATGGAAGGGAGGCCGCGGGGTGAGTGCGGGGCAGCGTCCAAGGGGGGAAGAGACACGTTAACATAAGGAGTGCTTGTTCTTAACCTTAACCTGCTTGTGAAATTAGGTCAAGGCTGCGTCGAACAGAAGAGGAAAAGGAGGACTAGAATGAGAGAGAAAGTTGGGGTATAGTAATATTGTGAGATGAGGTGAGGGTTGTTAGGAAGAAGAAATTGAATAGGAGGAATGACGAAGGTGAGGAAAGACTGCAATGGGAGTGTAGGTTAATGACAGATGGTTTTGTTCCAAGAGTACATTGAAGGGAGAGGCAGATAAATCAATCAATCAATCAATGGGGGCATACGCCGGGGGGCGCGTTGCCTCGCCCACCTACGACGCCAAGCCCTGGGGTTCAATCCGGGGGAGTCTCCATGCAGGCCCCCTTCCCAACCCGAATACCTTCCGGCAGGATCTAATGACTTGCTCAAGCCACGAATTCCGTGGGCGTCCCCTTGGCCTCCTCCACTCAGGATTGTCTCTTACAGAGACAACCCGATGAGCAGGATCAGCCTCCGGATAACGTGTCACGTGCCCGTATAGCCGGAGTTGGCGTTGACGGACTATGCAGGTAATACATGTAATACTGTTGCCAAGGTCCGTCAGGCGGCAACGTTGCATGAGCCACGTTGCCAAGTGATATGGAAGGTTTACTGAGTCGTTGTCTTTCCCTCTAATCCCAAGCCATTCATAACACCACGCAGTCGTATTATGAAGATATATATATATATATATATATATATATATATATATATATATATATATATATATATATATATATATATATATATATTCCAAAAATAGATAACGTACAGACTAACAGTGAGACATAATGCCATGCGCAGGTCATCGCTAGATCTGTAAACAAATGGGGTTTCCCCGGACTGGAGGATATTTAAGTATGGTGACCGGACATCCCCCTGTCTGCGGCCCTGCGGCACCCACCTGAAGCCTTCCCGGTGGAGTTCGCGGCCCACACACCCCGTCCCGGCGGCCACGTCCAGCACCCTGGCCTTGGCTCGCCGCTCCAGGGGTACCCAACGCAGCGCCTCCTCCAACGTGATGGCGGGGCCACGGTACCCGCCTTTCCAGATCATCTAAGGGGACGGGGAAGCAGATGATTACAGGTGCGTACCCCAGGGGCCGCATCACTTCACTCCCGGACCTCACGGAGTAGTCGCCGGTTTAACGCAAAATCATTCCAGCGATACCCCATGATTCTGCATAGGCACTTGGTACCGAAGGCATCTCTCTCTCTCTCTCTCTCTCTCTCTCTCTCTCTCTCTCTCTCTCTCTCTCTCTCTCTCACCATCTCCTCGTAGTTCTCGGACCACTCGTCGTAGCCGGCCGCCATCTCCTCCGGCGTGATCCCCGGCCTGTGGACGTTCGCGTCCACCCTCATTGCCACGTCGCCCTGACTGCCGCCCTCAGACATTATCCTGCAGCAGGGAAGAGACGGGAGAATCACAGGCAGGGCATGACTACAGTACAGTACAATTCCTTTATACAGCCTTTATATATTTACGAAGGTAGGTACGGTTTTCTAGCCCGCGCCGCACTCCTCGCTGACTCGCCGGCTGGCTCTCAAGCTCCGCCCACCTCCATGACAGGCATGGCCCGCCTTTCTCTCTCTCTCTCTCTCTCTCTCTCTCTCTCTCTGGAATGAAATAGACGAAGCAATTACATAGTTAGTGCAGGGACGATAGCTTGGTTTAAGAGTAGACTGGATAGCTACATGGACGAGGATGACAGGTGATAGTGAGGTGTGGGTGCAGTAAGGCTCCCCAGCTTATTGCACGGCCAGCTGAAGTTGCTCTCTCTCTCTCTCTCTCTCTCTCTCTCTCTCTCTCTCTCTCTCTCTCTCTCTGTGTGTGTGTGTGTGTGTGTGTGTGTGTGTGTGAGAGAGAGAGAGAGAGAGAGAGAGACTCGTGATCAGGCTGTGATGAATGAATTACACACACACACACACACACACACACACACACACACACACACTCTGCCAGGCTTCACGGTCTGACAGGGCGGCAGTTCGAGCCCGCTCAGGGCGAATTCTTTCCGTTGACTAGGAGTGGTTACTATCCCCCCTTGAGCAAAGGGGATGGGGTGTGTGGTGTGTGAAGTCCTGGCAGTACCCAGAGATCGACGATAAAGAGCACTTGCTCATGTCGGGAGGGTACCTGCTGGTGGCGATTATGAGCTTCGGGAGGGCAGCATGAGCCAATGCAAGATGGCGCCACTATAAACACTCGCCTGAGCGAGAACGGGCTGGGCCGACCATCAGGCCCCACCGGGAAGAAGCCTTGGGCAGACCATCAGGCCCCACCGGGAAGAAGCCTACCGGCGCAATAGCCCGCGACGTAAAAAAAAAAAATAGTCGCCATGTTAACCATTTTTCTTTTAATCCGACATAAAAATAGTTGTAAGCTCTAAAATGTCTTACTTTTATGAAAATTCCATTTAAAAGAAATATGTTAAAATCCTTCAACCTATTAGGCCCGACACGTACCATTCAAGTCACTTGTCGGGACCCAGAAGACCATAACAGCACAATTAATTAATAGTGACCCCAATCAGAGGCAAATACCGGAGGGAGATATGGAGACAAGTATTGTAAATATGATAGGAGAGGGAAGTGTCACAGGGTAAAATAAGATTAATAACAGGAGTGTGCTCACAAGGAGGTAGCTAGCCGACAAGGGTTGATTCCCGCGGCACGCCAGGAGACACAACGGTGTACACACCCTGACTAGGGAGTACTAACACGACTTACCTGCTCAAATCTCCCGTGGGGTTCTTATTTACTCTCCTTATGGGGCTGGAAGGCACATACGCACAGGCAAAAGGGTTACTGATAAAGCTCGTGTACAACTATGCACATACTTTATTACATAAAGGAACAAGACACGGACAAATCTCACATACACACCCAGCTGAGCCTAGCGTTTCTCGTGCTCGCACAAGACTAACGTGCCCTGGCTACACTAACAACTAGCTACTTAACTTAGTGCGGAGGGAGAAGAGTAGAGGCTCGTTGCACAGCCTTGCTCGAGGTGGCTGCAGCTTGTCCTTCCTGCCGTGGGTCCTCTCATCAGGCGCGTGATGTCGGCGGTAGATACGGCTTTCAGAAAGAGGCCGCCGCGGACTCGACACACCCAAACTGAGACCCGGTGTGGGCTGTATCCCGAAGTGGCGAAGCCCAGGATCCCCGCACTCCAGCAGGAGGAAAACCGCGTGGTGCCAAGAGGTAGGAGAGAGTAGAGGAACGTCGCCCCGTGACCTCACCAGACGGCGGTCAGGGGGAGAAGTCAGCCCCGAGCCGCGGCGAGTGACCTGACGGGCCCCAACTCGCCCGGCCGAGATGCAAAACGCTGCTGGCGAGGAAAAATACAACAGAGGGTGCTGACAGCACTCTGAGCAATACTGCCATAGGCAGATATCGTTACACTTCTCTGACGCGCAGCTATAACTTGCAAGTGCATGGCACCGCAATATAAACAGCGGAGCAAGCTACGTACAGACACGAAGAGGAAAGCAACAATCGCGAGCTAGCAACACAGGCCGCCCAGCCAGGCCGCGGGCGGCAACAGCCCCCATGGCGGGAAGCACAAAGACAATAGCCCAACATCCTCACAGCAGAGGCGTACAAGCTGCAGTAATGAACACACTACTATGCACCTGCAGAGAGTGGAGTGGTGACTCCTGAAAGTGCGTAAACGCAGGTAAAACACAGTGGGCGACCCGCACGAAAATGCACGCCTTGGCATCACTACGCTCGTCGCCTAGGCAACGAACAGGTTGAGTCATCGTGACCCGCCCCGCGCCTAGGTCACGTGACGAACTAGGAAAACGCGTCAACAGCTTCCCTATAGCAAATACTATAAAAATAACTTGTCGCGAATCTAAACCGAGACAGGAAGGAAAGCAATTAGTCAGATATACAAAGTCGTAAACATCTGATAAGCACTAACACTAACAAGGGAGGTTACGGAAAATACCAAGACCCACATACAGAAAACAGATACGGTACCCAGTAGGCGTGGTCAGAAAGTGTGGAAAACCATTCAAAAGACTTTAAACACGTGACCTCAGTCGTGACGACATGCTATAAGCGAATAACTAAACAGATAAGTCACTGTGGGAGCGTCATAAGAGTGAATCACGAATAGCAGGATAAGTAAACAATACAATATAATGAGCGAGCCAATGTTTGTTGACAGGAAGTATTGGCTACTGGTTATGTAGAAAATTAAAGCGTGTCAAGAATGTAGTTCCGCCTCAAGCAAAGAAAAAATGTGACCTAGAAATCAGTAGTAAGACCAGACCGAGCTTGGTTCTCGCCTCAAGCAGACCTGCTACTCACTCAGCTGAGAATGGCTGTTGTGATCTTAATCGTGAGTAGAAATTCGAGAATCTAAGGGAAACCGACTGTATTGTCCTGGAGATTATAATGTAGGAGATGTGTAGTAGGATTGTGAGTGGGACAGGATTGTGATTATTTTATTGCGATGTAAAGCAAAGGTAGAAACCGCTGGGTGTGGTATAATTTGGTGCTTCCGTGAAATTGTAGTAGATAATACTATAAGAATGTGTTATTAGGATTTGAGGAGAGTACATAATTATTGTGATGTAACCAGAGAGAAACAAACCACTGCTTGTGGAATGACGAGTGTTATTATTATTGGCAACACCTGAGCACATATTGTAGTATTATGTTTTAGACATGTCGTTTGTCATATGTTGTATCCATTGCTGAATATGCCAGTGTTATGATCGTCTGAGCATATAATATTGCGTAAGGCAATTACTTTCATTTACTTTTAAATAAATGTATATTTTCTTTTTCCCTTGATTATCTCGGAACACCAGTCTCTAATAACAACTTCAGCCAGATCACTCTCCCAGGGATACGAGACGGTGATATCATTTATGGAGTAATTAATGAGTGATGAAAGAGTTGTTTTAATACAGGCTGATGCAAATAAAATAAAATGTAAGAATTAAATACAAGAAAAGAAGGATCCACAAACTTTGCCGCCCGCGTTCGTTACCCTTAAAAAGGAGGGTCTTGAAATTATGATATAATAAATACGACCCTCCAAACTTGCTGATTCATTCAGTCATCTGTAGTTACCTAGTAATCTTTCAATGACATTTTGTACCAATCTTACTTCTCTTCTATAAATACTATCCGTTAAAATTACTAATACCTATGTAATTAATCAAGCACTCGATAACATCTGTAATCGTCATTCAGGTGTGTCGAGACTTCTGAATAATGTACGTACGTCATTAGGCTCGGGATATCGCAGATAATGGCGGACACTCGACTTTCTTCGTGGACAGGTAAAATACGGGACCTAACACTAACCCGGGAACACACACACGTTACCGCATTAATCACACGACGGACTCAAAATAACCTCGCAACCGCCTTGGGCGGCCGCCAAGTCATTACAAATAAGTCATCCAGTGTGAAAGAGGCTCAGCCTCCAAGACACATTACCGGCAGCCTTAATGGAGGAGTTCGTTTCCGAGCGGGAGAGCGTGCGAGGAAGAGCCTTAGCCGGATTACTTGTTTTCGTCTTTTTCTTGAAGGCCGGACTTGGGAGGTATCTGTATAATGAATGATGTATAACTATTTTCACTCACAGCCACTATCACATCTAAGTGTTGCTTAATACAGATGAAGGTTTTCCTTAACTACTTATTTGTCATGGAGAGAGAGAGAGAGAGAGAGAGAGAGAGAGAGAGAGAGAGAGAGAGAGAGAGAGAGAGAGAGAGAGAGAGAGCTTCTTCAGGCAGGCTACCCATTTATCGACCAGCCCGAAAAGAAAGAAGGATGAATAGCTAGGTGAGCACACTGACTGCCCAAGCCGGGATTCGAACCCGGGCCCGCGGATTCGTAGCTAACCACTAGACCATGGAGGCATAAAAAAAGATTCAAGGGGTGAGAAACTTGCTATATGTGGAGAGACTCAAGCATCTAATGCAGCCATTGTCAACAAGATGAGAAAACAATTAAAAGGAAATAAACTGAAGTTGCTAACGCTTGGTTGCACTGCACACACTTTAGATGTTCTGGCTCATGATCAAACAATTGGTAACATAAAAGAAAATGTGGTTCATGTTATAAAATACGTTTGAAACCATCACCATGCCTCAGCAAGATATGGAGAGAGACGGTCAATGTCTTGTTCTGCTCCAGGACACTAGACGAACCATGTTTGAACTGGGTCAAGGCGTGGCTTAGCAATAGGAAGCAAAGAGTGCAAATCAATGGTAAAAGATCTCACTGGGGATGTGCTACGGGTGGGGTCCCACAAGGTTCGGTATTAGGTCTACTTTTGTTTATTATTTATATCAGTGACTTAGATACAGGAATTAGTAGTGGTCAGTAAGTTTTTTTGTTTTTTTTTACAACAAAGGAGGCAGCTCAAGGGCACACAAAAAAAGAAAACAATAATAAAAAAAAGTCCGCTACTCGCTGCTCCTAAGAAATATATAAAAGAGGTGTCCAAAACCAAGGTCAAATTCGGGAGGAGAGATGTCCTGATACCCTCCTCTTGAAAGAGTTCAAGTCGTAAGCAGGAGGAAATACATATGAAGGAAGATTGTTCCAGAGTTTACCAGCTTGAGGGATGAAAGAGTGAAGATGCTGGTTAACTCTTGCATAAGGGGTTTGGACAGTATAGGGATGAGCATGAGTAGAAAGTCGTGTGCAGCGAGGCCGCGGGAGGGAGGGAGGCATGCAGTTAGCAATTTCAGAAGAGCAGTCAGAGTGGAAATATCGATAGCAGATAGAAAGAGAGGCAACATCGCGGCGGAATTTAAGATGAAGAAGACTATAAGTATGAGGAGGAGAGCTGATGAGACGAAGAGCCTTAGCCTCCACTCTGTCCAGAACAGCTGTATGAGTGGAGCCCCCCCACACATGAGATGCATATTCCATACGAGGGCGGACAAGGCCCCTGTATATGGACAGCAACTGTGCGGGGGAGAAGAACTGGCGGAGACGGTACAGAACGCCCAGCCTCGAGGAAGCTGATTTAGTAAGAGATGAGATATGAAGTTTCCAGTTGAAATTTTGAGTTAAGGATAGACCGAGGATGTTTAGTGTTGAGGAAGGTGATAGCTGGGTGTTGTCAAAGAATAGGGCATAGTTGTTTGGAAGATTGTATCGAGTGGATAGGTGGAGAAAATGTGTTTTTGAGGCGTTGAAGGACAACGGGTTCCTCTTGCCCCAATCGGAAATTATAGTAAGGTCTGAGGCTGAGCGTTCTGCAGCCTCCAGCCTTGAGTCGTTAAGTTCTTGTAGGGTGGGTATTCTATTAAAAGAAGTTCAGTAATGCAGAGTGGAATCATCGGTGTAGGAATGGACAGGACAGTTCGTTTTGGAAAGAAGATCATCAATGAACAACAGAAAGAGAGTGGGACATAGGACAGAACCCCGTGGGACACCACTGTTAATAGATTTAGGGGAAGAACAGTGACCGTCTACCACAGCAGAGATAGAACGGCCGGAAAGGAAACTGGAGATAAAGGAACAGAGAGAGGGATATAATCCGAAAGAGGGTAGTTTAGAAAGCAAAGACCTGTGCCAGACTCTATCGAAGGGTTTCGATATGTCTAGCGCAACCGAGAAAGTTTCACCGAAACGGCTAAGATAGGATGACCAAGAGTCAGTTAAGAGAGCAAGAAGATCGGCAGTAGAATGCCCCTTGCGGAACCCATACTGGAGATCAGATAGAAGATCAGAAGTGGAAAGGTGCTTTTGAATCTTCCGGTTAAGGATTGATTCAAAAGCTTTAAATAAACAAGAAAGTAAAGCTATAGGACGGTAGTTTGAAGGATTGGAACCGTCACCCTTCTTAGGCACAGGCTGTATGAAGGCATACTTCCAGCAGGAAGGAAAGGTAGATGTTGACAGGCAAAGGCGAAAGAGTTTGACCAGGCAGGGTGACAGCGCAGAGGCACAGTTTTTAAGGACAATAGGAGGCACTCCATCAGCTCCATAAGCCTTCTGAGGATTGAGGCCAGAGAGGGCATAGAAAACATCATTTTGAAGAATCTTTATAACAGGCACAAAGGTGTCAGAGGGTGGATGAGTAGGAGGAATATGCCCAGAATCGTCCAGAGTGGAGTTTTTAGAAAAAGTTTGAGAGAAGAGTTCAGCCTTAGAGATAGATGAGACGGCAGTGTTGCCGTCAGGACTGAGGAGTGGAGGGAAAGATGAAGAAGTGAAGTTGGAGGAGATGTTTTTGGCTAGATGCCAGAAGTCACGGGAAGAGTTAGAGAAAGCAAGGTTTTGGCATTTTCTATTAATGAAAGAGTTTTTAGTTAGTCGGAGAAGAGATTTGGCACGATTCCGGCCAGAAATGTGAAGTTCATAATTAGCATTAGTTTGAAGGCTCTGGTACCTTTTATGAGCTGCCTCTCTATCATTGACCGCACGAGAACAAGCGTGAATAAACCAAGGCTTTTTAGCGTGAGGAGTAGAGAAAGAACGAGGAATGTATGCCTCCATTCCAGAGACAATCACTTCTGTGATGCGCAGAGCACACACAGAGGGGTCTCTATCCTGGAAGCAATAATCATTCCATGGGAAATCGGAAAAGTACATCCTCAGGTCGTCCCACCGAGATGAAGCAAAATGCCAGAAGCATCGCCTCTTCGGTGGGTCCAGAGGGTGTACAGGAGCGATAGGACAGGATGCAGAAATAAGATTGTGATCGGAGGAGCCCAACGGAGAGAACAGTTTGTCAGAATAACCAAAAGGGTTTGAGGTAAGGAAGAGGTCTAGAATGTTGGGCCGGTCTCCAAGACGGTCGGGAATACGTGTAGGGTGCTGGACCAGCTGCTCTAGGTCGTTGAGGATAGCAAAGTTGTAGGCTTGTTCACCAGGCTGGTCAGTGAAAGAGGATGAAAGCCAAAGCTGGTGGTGAACATTGAAATCTCCTAGGATGGAGATTTCAGCGAAGGGAGAGTGGGTCAAGATGTGCTCCACTTTAGAATTCAAATAGTCAAAGAATTTTACATAGTTAGTAGAGTTAGGTGAGAGATAAACAGCACATATGTATTTAGTAATAGAATGACAATGAAGTCTTAGCCAGATGGTAGAAAATTCAGAAGAGTCAAGGTTGTGGGCACGAGATCAAGTGATGTCGTTGCGCACGTAGGCGCAACATCCAGCTTTGGATTGAAATTTAGGATAGAGATAGTAGGAGGGAACAGAGTAGAGATTGCTGTCTGTAGCCTCAGAAACCTGTGTTTCGGTAAGGAAGAGAAGGTGAGGTTTAGAGGAGGAAAGATGATGTTCCACAGAATAAAAATTAGAACGGAGACCGCGAATGTTGCAGAAATTGAGAAGAAAGAGGTTCGAGGAGTCATCAAGACACCTCTCGGGTCGGCAGCCAGAAGGGGAGTCCTCCCTGGGGCATTTGTGCCCCCAAGGCGGTGACTCCGAGGCTTGATGTAGGTGCGCCATTTTGAAATTTGAATTTTGGGAAAAGGTGTATATGTTGTGTTAATGTAGTGTGGTGTGGATAGAGAGAGGATCTGTCTTTAGAGAGCAAGCTGAACTACTCTCCGGTGTTGTTTAGACAATAGGGAAACGGTTAGTGAGGACATGGAAGGGTCTTTAGGGCTTCAGCTCCTTCTCACCTCCCATATATACCTCATCGGGAGTGGCTTGCGCCCGTTCGGTAGGTGTCTTCCTACGTACTCCGGCCATATGATGATACCAAGTTCGGTAGAGTAATTGAGTCGGATCAGGACGATAGTATTTTCCAGGATGAACTAAACATTGTATGACAGGGCGGATAAATGGCAAATGGAGTTCAACAACCCCTCACATAACTATTGCTTAAATGACGCTCCCACAAGCAGGTCTGGGTGCGAGAGGGATTTAGGGGTCTTAGTGAGCTCTGATCCCCGTCCAAGGACACAATGCATTCAAGCTAGAAATCGAGCAAATAGGGTACTGGGATTTATTTCAAGAAGCGTAAGCAACAGAAGCGCCGAAGTCTTCCTCAAACTATATTTAGCATTAGTTAGACCTCATCTTGACTATGCGGTTCAGTTCTGGTCACCTTACTATAGAATGGATATCAAAATGTTAGAATCGGTGCAGAGGAGGATGACTAAGATGATTCAGGGGTTGAGAAACTTGCCATACGAGGAAAGACTCAAACAGTTAAACTTGCATTCTCCAGAAAGGCGAAGGGTGCGTGGAGACTTGATCGAGGTTTATAAATGGATGAAGGGCTTTAATAAGGGGGATATTCATAAGGTGTTGTTGGTAAGAGAACCGGGTAGGACACGAAGTAATGGGCTTAAACTGGATACATTCAGATTCAACAGGGACATAGGCAAAAATTGGTTTACTAACAGAGTGGTGGATGAGTGGAATAGGCTTAGCAGTCATGTGGTGACTGCCAATACAACTGTCACATTCAAAAATAGATTAAATAAATTCATGGACAGCGAAATTAGGTGGGGTTAGATACACAGGAGCTTAGGTTCAATAGAGCTGCCTTGTACAGGCCTACAGGCCTCTTGCAGACTCCTACGTTCTTGTGTTCTTATGTTCTTATATGTAGCTGATTGAATATATATATATATATATATATATATATATATATATATATATATATATATATATATATATATATATATATATATATATATATATATATATATATATATATATATACACATAATGAACTAACAAGCTCATGGATGACATTTGAAAAGAGTATCATAATTAAAGTCGATTTACATCAATGATTAAAAAAAATCCTTAAATTTAAATCAGTGATTTAAATCAACTTGATTTAAATCAAACAACCCTGCGTTATATAATTATGTGTCTAATAAATTAAACAATATTGATCTACCTTGTTAGGAGCTCACCTTCACCACCCCCGCGCAGCCGCCGTACCCGAAAAGAGACATTTTCTCCACGGTAATAATTATGATAGCTTTCGTCACGTCATCGAAGTGTTTTATACATACTTTGAAGGTACAGTCGTGGGACGCAAGTGTTGACACAGTTTCCAAAATGTTTCGGACGCCGCCAGCGAAAGACGGCAACTATCCAGCAGAGCTACATTTGAGTTATATGTGACGTATGTGTGTGTGTGTGTGCGTGTGTGTGTGTAAGGGTCAAAGAGTGTGTGGGTGTGAAAGAGATATTATTTAAGGATTTTTGTTACGAAACTGTGAGCGTCAACTGCACGACGATTATGTTTTTTTAAAAAGAAATGTTATGAATCCTCTTGTTTCCACCAGTGCACGCTCTGTAATAAGATTTTCTGCATTCCATAAGCTAAATACTTGCTTGGCTTTGGTCGTCAGTGTTCATTCTGGTGTGTGTGTGTGTGTGTGTGTGTGTGTGTGTGTGTGTGAGAGAGAGAGAGAGAGAGAGAGAGAGAGAGAGAGAGAGAGAGAGATTAATTTATGTTAAGAAAAAAAAGTTACTGCAAAATAATAGCCTAGTTTTCTTAAATGCATAATAATAGCTTAGTATTCGTAAATGCAAAGTAATAGTATAGTTTCATAAATGCAAACAAATCGCTTAGTATTCTTAAATGCAAAATAATAGCTTTGTAATTATATTCAATTCATAATAGCCTACTAGTTTCCTAAATGCGCCGGCTGGCATGGTCGATGGCGACGTAATTGCATAACATTGTCTAGCGAGAGTTAAATGGTGACATCATTATATATTTTTTATATTATATCATAATATTTGTGCACGTTATCAATGTTTTCTTCGTATTTTCTTAGGGACGACGTTGCAGAAATGAGTACAACATACATTCAGATGCGTAATAGCGTTGTAAACAACTTTAGCTGTCCTTGACTAAATTTGAACGAAATGTAAAAGAGACATTTTCGTCCACAAATTACAAACTTGTTATCAGTGTGCACAACTGACAGATTCATATCTAATAACTTATGGAGAGTGTATATGTAGTGACATATCTGAACATTAGCCTCTTTCCATGCGATGTATATATTTTAAAGTCAGGGCCGGTGAACGAAACCGAGTGGACAGTGTGTCAACACTTGTGTACCACGATTGTACAACAGTAGTTTTCCTGGGTTATTGGTCATGGAGTTCTCTGACTTTAGGCACTGTAAAGCCAAAGACAGGGAGGGGATGGTAGTTAGGGTAGTGCTAATTGCCATTTGAGCAACGTAAAAAAAGCAGCGAAAAGGGGGTGGGGAGAGAAAAGGGGCAGTATACACGATTTGCCGTTTCTGTTGTAACCGACGGTGGAATTTACGAGCTCACATAACTATACACGGAAGGAAGTACTCTTGTAGGTGATGCAATCCTTTCACTTTCTTATTCCTGAAACATCAGTACAAACCTCTTGTGCTGCTACGAGGCAACCCACGGAAGTACTTCCCAGGAATAGGTGTTTGGTCCCTCAGGCTGCCCCTCCGTCGCTGCGTCAATCTGGGTTACACGCGACACAACAACTGGTCACATGCGTTCGGAAGAGTATTTAGGAGCCTCAAAGGGTACGTGATGGTTACACTTATGGCAGGGCACGCGCCGCTACCACCGGACTCCTCATATGTGAGCTCCGTCACCTCAGGCAGCCGTGCGCCACCCTGCAGTGTTGCCACCGGCCGTTGGGGTAGATTCCCTGGGACAAGGTTACCCGAGGTCTCCTCAGAATAGTATACTCAGTATGACTTGATTAACGATGAGTGAAGGGTATTTGCTCTGGAGACTATTTGAGAAAATATCACCCGCTAAGAGTTAAAAAGTAAAGTTGATTATGGCGGAATCTGAAAACTTTCCATCGCCTATAGATGACTGAACTTCTGTTGGAGAAACAAGCAATGAAACCTACTCGTCCCCGGATCCGATGAGCGTTAACAAACAACGTCGTTGTCTGAGAATTACAATGCATTTCTTATACATTTTTATTTTCTTGAAATTGAAGTTTACGAAGATTCAAAACAATTACTTCCTTAAAACGCTGAGCTGCATACACAAAACAAAGCAAATATTACAAGTGTAAACACAAGATTTGCTTATGCTCGTTAAGTGCTTGCTTCGTGCCAACGTGTGGAGCGCTGCCACCACTAGTGGAGGGGTACAGTGGAAGTGATGCAACATCTTGTCAGGATGACACGACAGTGTAGCGCAAGTCATATGCAACCCTTACCTCCCATAATGGAGGCTCGTTACTCCTCATAAATTATTATACCTACCGTTCGTGATTTCCCTCAGTTTAGTGAGGACATACAGGTCAGTAGACGGATGATTTGCTCTCTCTCTCTCTCTCTCTCTCTCTCTCTCTCTCTCTCTCTCTCTCCACTGCCCAGCCCACACGTCAGGCCCGTCGGGTTATCCATTTTTTTTTTTCCCGTCCGCTGCTGATTGTTAATAAAAAACTTTACTCTGGAAATAAGCGAGATACGAGCATTTTCAATTTTGATATGTTTGCTTGAATTACACTGTACGTGTGTGTGTGTGTGTGTGTGTGTGTGTGTGTGTGTGTGTGTGTGTGTGACTGAGGACTGAATATATTTGTTGGCTCGGAGCTCCTAGTTACTTGTATTACAGAGGTATCTGACACAGCCACACTTTGGACCCTTCTTTTCTTGTATTTAATCTTTATATTTTATTTCATTTGTATTAACTTGTATTAAAACAATTATTTTATCACTCATTAATTACTCCATATATGACCGTCTCGTATCCCTGGTAGCGTGATCCGGCTTAAGTTGTTATTGGAGACTGGTGTTCGGGGATAAACAAGGGAAAAAGAAAATATAAATTTATTTAAAATTAAATGAAAGTAATTCCCTTACGCAATATTCTATGCTCAGACGATCATAACACTGGCATATTCAGCAATGGATGCAACATATGACAAACGACATGTCTTAAACATAATACTACAATATGTGCTCAATTGTTGCCAATAATTATAACAATCGTCGTTCCACTTATCTCTGCTTCTCTGCTTACATCACAATCATTATGTACTCTCTTCACAAAATCCTAATAACACATTCCTATAGTATAATCTACTACAAGTCACGGAAACACCAAATTATACCACACCCAGTGGTTTTACCTTTGCTTTATATCGCGATAAAATAATCACGATCCTGTTCCACTCACAATCCTACTACACATCTCCTACATTATAATCTCCAGGACAATACAGTCGGTTTCCCTTAGATTCTCGAATTTCTTCTCACGATTAAGATCACAACAGCCATTCTCAGCTGAGTGAGTAGCAGGTCTGCTTGAGGCGAGAACCAAGCTCGGTCTGCCCATACCACTGATTTCTAGTTCACATTTTTCTTTGCTTGAGGCGGACTTACATCCTTGACACGCCTTAATTTTCTACATAACCAGTGGCCAATACTTCCTGTCACACCCATTGGCTCGCTCATTATGTTGTATTGTTTTACTTCTCCTGCTTATTCGTGATTCACTCTTAAGACAGTGATTTTTCTTTTAAGCTAATGGTTTATAACATGTCGCCACGAATGACGTCACAGGTTCAGAGTATTTTTCAATGGCTGTTCACACTTTCTGACCACGCCTACTGGGTATCTGTTTTCTGTATCTGAGTATGGGTATCTGTTTTCCTTGACCGCCGTTGTTTCCCCTTTTTGTTATCGTTTGTACTATGAGATGTTTACACTATTATATATGTCACCCTTCTTGTTAGTGTTTGTCCTGTCAGATGTTTACACAGTTGTATATCTGTCATTCCTCTCTGGGTATCTGTTTTCCATTACCCTCGTTGTTTGTTCGTTTTCTGGGTCCCGACATACTTCCCCTTCAGGAAGATCTCGCCACTGATATCTCACAGGTGTTGGTTGAGAGAGAAGATACGCCTTTCAATGTCTGCAATTGGCTCTATTCTGGAAGTAGGCGGTGTTCTGCGTAGCGCAGGACATAGGAATACCCCACGGCAGACGTCACCAGCAGAATAACCCGGATCACGACAATGGCGAAGACAATCCACCAAGGGATTGCTGGTTGAAAGGGCTGATCCGGCTCGACCACATAATTAAGGGGCTGCAAGCCATCTGTTAGCTCCTGTAGGGAGATGGACTCAGCACTACGAAGAGAACCTTGCCTAAGCGTCAATTTTCCATTACCCGCCAAGCTGACAGTATGTTTGTTTACAGGACTGGTAGGGCATGTGAGTGTCAGAGTGATGGGGGAGGCAAGTGAATAGGTCCAGTAGCCAGGACCTTTTATAAACATAGGGGTAAATGTTTTCAAGACTATTGTGTGGCAGAGGTTGATCACTGACTCATGATTGAAGAAAGCAGCCGATTCACAAGAGGCTGCGTCACTAGCCTCATAGACGGGGCCTGTGGGAGGACAAACTAACATATGGTTATTCTTGTTACTGTGTTATATACTAGAAAGCAGAAAATATATTTTCCTATTCTCACTGAAGGCAATATATCGTGAATCAACACTATACATAAGAAAGTAAGTGCTATTCTGCACAGAAAATGGAAGGGAGTCGATTCGAAAGACATCAAAGGTGTCAGGCGGATATCCTCGTAAAGGTTTCGTGAGACAGAAATTACGAGAATCGTGCAAAGCCGTTGTCCTGGAGGACAGTTATTACATCCCTATATAAAGCTAAAAAATCAAGAACTGCAAGGCACAAAAGACCTGGAGGCCGAACCTAGGCTTCCTTTAATGTACTGAACAACTGTTTGTCTCACATAATGGTTGGAGTTATGTATGTTTGCAGGGGAGCCTGCAGACTCAACTTTAAATCTTGTATACCTGGTCAGCATAATGCTAAGTCAAAATACAACAATGCTTGTAGGAGCTTTTTTCTCTTCCTAAAGCCAAAGTCTATAGAAAATTGGCGCACGACTTGGTTCAATACATCTACAGCTGAATATAGCCTATTGAAGGCAGATTGCATGGCATGCATATTACTTAACGATGTTGAGTTTTCCATAATAAACATTTAACTATATAAATTTTTCTCAGTTAATGACTCTAGTACTCTATTTTTCCATGAATAGCATCAACTTGAGCCTGGGTCGCGGTACCAAATAAGATATTAGACAAGGATCCTTAAAAAAATAATTATTTCACGTTTTTTTTTTTTTTTTTTTGTATAATTCATAGAAGCATGCAGCTTGTTTTGATTAGTAGTCATCACATAGCCTAAAACGTTTCTTAGATGATGCAACAATGAACTGAATTCATGTTCAAAATTAAGGAGTGTGTATTTTATTGCTTTTACAGCTGGATACTCAGGTGACATTTAAATAACATTTCAAGCTAAAGAAGCAGTTAAATTCCGTGCTTTATATAATGCAGCTAAAACATCTTCTGTGAGGCTAAGCGGTACTATAGTCTCTGTCTGTGAGGACTATAATATAGATAGTATGTTGGTGTGAAACTTTGGCCAGCACGTGTTGGGGACTCCTGTTGTGTTATTGAGTTGTACACCGAAAGAGTCAAATCAATCTGTGGTCTATTTCGTCATATTTCCGCTTAATCATTGCATTTTCATCTTTATACATTATTCCTGTTTTATATCGTATTGGTTTTGACATTACATTAGGCAACTCTTGTACCGTAGAGGAAGAGCAAAGGTTTTATCTATGCTGAGGTGGCTCTGAAAGTTTGGGAGTAACCTGAGAAGGTAGGGCCTGTGCATCAGCTGTTTATTGCTGTTGTAGAACGAACATTATTTAATGTGTCATCAGTAGTAGTCACCTCTCCGCTACGAGTTTTCATTTTCGGTAGAATTTTTTTCAGCGATTTCAGGGTTGAGCAATGCAACGAATAGATCAGTGTCTGTCTCTGGATTTAAGGGTATGCTCGCCTAACCGTTGGACATTGCTGCACGTCGATGCAGTCTTCATGAAGGACTTTTACTCTATCTGTGGGGACCGTTGAAACCTTACTAGTCCTGAGGTTTCTAATTTTTACCACCATATCACTGATCGTCTCTATTACCCTGTAGGGTCCATCAAAAATAGGCTGCAACTTTTTATTTTCTTTTCTTTTTGGTGTATGTTTGAGGAACACTCTGGCGCCAACGCTGATAGTTTTGACTTTTGTGGCTTTGTAATACTTTTCCATTTCTTCTCTACCTTCTTCAGTGTAAACCTGGCATCTATCATAACCTTTCTTTGCAATTGCAGCCCTTTCCTTTTCAAAGGAGTCAATATCATCAACTTCCCTTGCAATTACAGCCATTTCCTCTTTATAGGAGTAAACATCATAAACTTTCCTTGCAATTGCAGTCATTTCCTCTTTATAGGAGTCAATATCATCAACTTCCCTTGCAATTACAGCCATTTCCTCTTTATAGGAGTAAACATCATAAACTTTCCTTGCAATTGCAGTCATTTCCTCTTTATAGGAGTCAATATCATACCAGGGCTGCTGAGTTTTTTTTTTCTAACATAGTGTAGGGCATACGAGGATCTCTTAAAATCCTCTCTCTGTCTCTCGATAAAAAGGGGACTCCTTTATGGTGCGATGATACGCAGCATTATAGGCCAGGGTGTCTGCAAGTAAGTAAAATTATATCCCAAATGGACAATCTTCTAGAACCATTGTCCTCAAAATGTTAACAACGGTATAATTTGCGAGCTTTATTATTTCATTTCCACTTGTATGGTAAGCCGTTATTTTCGCGTGTCGCATAGGTAGCTTCTAATTTATCTCCTGCATCACGGAATTTATGAACACTGAACCTTGATCGGTAACAACTGTCTGAGGAACACCGTGTACACAAACAACATCCATGTACAGTCGACGACAGAGAGTAGTGTCACGGTTTTCAGAATGTTTAGCGTGGTGGCGGTATCTGGCAACTATACCACGGTGGCGCATTCACTGGTGATGTTAGTGACGCGCATCAGTGTGTACAGTGTGTGTGTGACCGTGAAATTATAATATTGTATAATATTATATTATATTATAATATAATGTAGTTAGAAATATACCATATTACATGAAATCAATTTAGAAATGCGATAATGAATGTCTTCTACATGATGATGATGTTATGCCGGACGTATTACTTGGGTTCCGTGTCGCCGTCACAAGACTCCGTGAAAGGGAGATATGTAAACACTTCGCACAACTTCTGTAGTTTAATATTCTTCCTTAGTAGTACACTTCACTCGACTCTTCACTGGCCACTAGCTTACTATGACTCGGACTTGACTCTCTCGCCCTCTTCTCCTATATATATCCAGAACAGTACAGTCTAGAATGTTACAGTATATTTTAGATCATACAAGAACATGTAGCAAAAATATATGCGAGTTGGCAACACTTCCCACCTGGCGTCTGGCCGCGCCCCGCGGGGCGCGGACGGCTCGCCTTGCTCCCCGCCCCCCTGCTCGCTCCTCCCGGAGCCTTCTAGAGGCCCATGGACGCCGGGGGAAGCTTCCAGCACAACACTATCCCCCCCTCTTAATTGTGATCGTCCCGATCACGCACTTAACTATATACAAACATAAGATAATTAATCAAAAACATAATAATCGTCGTATCGCTGTGGACGCCTGCGTTGTCTCTGTCTTCTGTTCGCTGCCTCCTGCGCGTCTGTCTCCTGGTGCGCCTCGTCGTCGTCCGCTTCTTGGGGTGTCTCTGGAACATCTGCCGAAGCCGGGAGGTTATCTCCCTCGGCTGAAAGGTCCAGAAGGCTTATGTCGTCGTCGACCTCCTCTTGGTCCTGGACGTCCCTTACGTTTTCGCCGGCTGCTGGGTGTCTGTAGTTGTTCCAGGTGTAGTTTCCCGGACCGCGGTACCTCCATAGGCGGCTGACGTGGACAACTTTCGGCTTGGTCCTTTCCGTTCTCCGGATTCGGTAAGTCACGTCGGAGAGGCGTTCTAGCACATTATAAGGGCCTTCCCAGGGGTTCTATAACTTCGGAGACTGTCCTTTCTTCCTCTGCGGGTTGTAAAACCAGACTTGGTCTCCTTCCTTGAAGTCAACGTGGCTTGCCCTCATATTGTAACCGCACTTCATGGCCTCCCCGGAGAACTTCAAGGCACCACGGACTTGATGGTGCACCTCTTCCAGCCGTTCCTCTAGTTGACGGGCAAAACTGGAGGCGTCCCTTGGAAGACTTTCCCCAGGAGGCCTTCCTGTCAGTAGGTCCACCGGCAATCGCAGCTCACGTCCAAACATCAGCTTTGCCGGTGAATACCCCGTAGTCTCGTGGACGGCAGACCTGTAGGCCATGAGGAGCGCAGGCAGCTTCTGATCCCATGAAGACTGATCATTGTTGCACTGCTTGGCCAACTCCTGGCCCAACGTCCAATTAAACCTCTCCACCATTCCATCTGACTGGGAGTGCAGAGGGGTGGTCCGGGTCTTCTTGATACCCAGGAGCTTGCAACACTCAGCAAGGACTGTTGACTCAAAATTCCTTCCCTGATCGGAATGGAGCTAGTTAGGCACACCGAAGCGACAGAAGAACTCCTCCACCAATATCTTAGCGATGGTAGTGGCTTCCTGGTCAGGGATGGCGTTGGCTTCCGGCCACTTGGTGAAGTAATCCATTGTGACGCAGATGTACCTATTTCCGTTCGTCGTCAGAGGCAAGGGTCCTGCTATATCCACTGCCACCCGTTCATTGGGGTCTCCAACCTGGTATAGTTGCAATGGGGCACGGTGACGCTTCTTGGGGCCCTTCTTTGCACAGCACACCTTACACGCGTGACACCATTCTTCCACGTCCTTCCTCATGCCAACCCAGTAGAACCTTTGGCGCAGGCGACTCAGTGTCTTCTTTACCCCAAGGTGTCCGCTGGTGATGCTGTCGTACATTTCTTTCAAGACTCCTTCCGGGACTTCATAGGTAGCACCGTGGACCAGTAGTGGTCAAGACCATCATGAGAGACCCAGCGTCGCTGCAACACCCCGTTGCCCAACCGAAGAGTGTCACAATGAGACCATTAATTATTTGTGGTAGGGCTTTCTCTAGAGATTACTTCCAACCCAGGTCGCGTTGACGATTGACTCAGCCAATCCATAATTGGTCTCAGATCTCGGTCCTCCTGCTGCAGTTTTCCCAAGTCTTCCCATGGCACTTCCGCTGTCTGTTCCACTGTAGTGCGGCGGCACATATTCTGGACGCTTTCCCTCTGGAAGCAATGTTGACACTCAAGCCTCGATGATGTCGTGTTGGACCGACTGGTTAAGTGTACAGCGTCTGTTGGTTTCGTCATCACCATCCATGAAGAAGACATGGACAAACTTGGGCTCTTCATATTCTAGGGGGAGTAGAATGCCCATGCGGTGGTAGCACTGGCCTTGGATCTTGTAGGTAGTAACGAACCCATGCAGTGAGCTTCTTGGTGGCACCAAAGGAAGTCATCATTAAGGCAGCATTGTACTTCCAGATCTTTCTTCTAAAGTTTTTGGCTTGTGGGCTGTTCTCTGTCAGCAGCTTCTGCAGGATCACTGGCGGTGCCTGAAGGGCCTCCAACTTGACTTTTCCTCCAGTGCAGCACATGACTGGAGCTTCTCTTGGCCACTTCTTAGCTCTGCATTGGGAGCAAACTGTGTCCATCTTGCCAATGCAGACCTTTGGGCTGCTGTTGTAGTCCTTCTTGATGGCATAGGAGAAGGCCCATTTGAACCAGGTGATGCCCTTTGTATTTGCTCTCTTTTGACGTTCAGCTTCCAGGCGTAACCTTTGCTGTTCCAAGGTTTCTTCTGCTCTCCTTTGACGATGTGCATCTGCATTCTCCAGCCTTGTGTCTGCACGTTGTTCATCTGTTGCCCTTGCTCTGGTTCTTTGGTGGTGCAACCTATCCGCTTCTTGGCGGTTTTGTCTCTGCTGGTCAGACAGTGATGCCCTTGCTTCAGAATTGTAGAGTCTGAGAGCCTCCAAACGATGAGCACGGTCTGCCTCAGTTTCTCCATCCCGTCTTTGCCGCTTACTGCGAGCCTGAGAAGTTAATTTGCCAATGGAGGGACGTTCTGGAGGTATTGTGGAGGTAAGGATGAATCTACATGCAAAAGGAAAAAAAAAAAAAGTACTTTTGATGATTTTACTAAAAAAAAAATAATAGGTACTACTTTTGCCATTTTTAATAATAAAATAGGTGTAGCTGGAGGTTTGATGAAGCTGAGGATTCGTAAATGACTGTGAAAAGGGATTTAAATATTCGATGTGAAAATGAAGGGTTAAAATGAAACGGAAAATAACTCTTAAAACAAAGAAATCAACGTGAAAAGGAAGAGTTAAGCCGTTTGAAACGGAAATTTTGGAAAACGTCGTTTTGGGGATTGTTTTTCTTTTGCACTGAACATAACTCGGCTGAGTCCCTCTTTGTCCGCAACCTCCGCCGCTCCGGCATCAGCAGAAAACGCCGATGGACCCAACGTTTGGACCATTTTTGATAGTTTTATTAAATAACTTCAAAAAATTGTATATTAATGTCCTCATATTATGTGCCATGATTACTCGGGAGCATAATACGCTTCAAAAACATATAAAGCCTATGTCTGTAGCTATCACCGTTTGGTCGTCTATAAAAGACATACAGACGGACGTGAGTCGACTTTATATTGCCCAATTCCACGTTTTGGGGAGCTAGGATGGCTAGGACTTGATGTAGTGCTCGCAGCTATTACAGTAGTCATCACAGCTTTGAGGGTAGTCATCACAACTATCACAGTAGTCATGCTGCTAGATTATTTGAAGTAACAGCTTGCAGGTGCCCTGAATTCCAGTACTGTGCCTGTCCTCGACAGAAGAAAGACCCCAAAATAGAACAAGAATTTGTAGAGGACCAAATAAATGAACGTAAAATGTTCATTGGAGGAGTGAACAAACGAACAACTGAAGCCATTAGGAAAAGAGAAGAAAGAAGAAATCAATATGCTGCAAGACCATCAGCCAGTTACAAGCATCAGGATGTCTTGTTCAAAGTGATACCTCGTCCTCAAATTTGACTGACTCGGAAGATGAATACACCCCTTCCAAGTATCAGCTCCATCATAGAAAACCAAAAGAAGGTGGAGCTGTGGGACAACAATGAAGAGATGAAAAAGAAAAAAAATAGAGAACAAAAACGTCTGTTCTCTTCTTTCCATGAGGTTTGTGACTGGGTTGGAGTGTCCGATCGTGGTGCTGCATTACTATCTAGTGCAATCCTTGAAGATTTAGGGGTTATTACAAAAGAGGATCCTTCCAAAGTCATAGATAGGAACAAAGTACGGAGATCGAGGCAATCAAACGGACAACATTTGACAAAGGAAGCACATGGGAAAGTATAAGTTGCAGGCATCTACTTTGATGGAAGGAAAGAAACTCTTACTACGGAGAAGATTGGAAATAGAGACTATAGGAGAAAGGTAATTGAAGAGCATATTGCTATAGCGGCTGAACCAGGTTCAGAATATCTAGGCCATTATTAACCTGCCACTGGTTCTGCAAAGAGTAATAGAAAAGAATTTCCACGGAAAACGTACTGGCGATTGGATGTGATGGACTACTGTAAATACTGGGAATAAATCTGGGGTGATTTGTCAAGTCGAGAAAAGCCTTGCCCACCCAGTTCATTGGTTCATCTGTCAGGTCCATGGCAATGAGCTGTCACTACGTCACCTTTTTGAAAAACTCGATGGTAAAACAAGTGGGCCACATGGCTTCGCAGGACCAATTGGGAAAAGCAATCTCTAATGGGACTGTTCCTGACACACTGTCAAGGAGAAATCCAGGAAATTTAAACCACTCCAGATGGCTCACAACAGCCAATAGGATTCTCCGCCTGTAAGCTGGTACACAACATCCTTCAGAACAACGTAAAACACTTTTTTTTACAACAAAGGAGACAGCTCAATGACACAAAAAAAGGAAACAATAATAAAAAAAAACGCTACTCGCTGCTCCTAAAAAAAGAATCAAAAGAGGTGGCCGAAAGAGTGGTCAATTTCGGGAGAAGAGGTGTCCTGATACCCTCCTCTTGAAAGAGTTCAAGTCGTAGGCAGGAGAAAATACAGGTGAAGGAAGGCTGTTCCAAAGTTTACCAGCGTGAGGGATGAAAGAGTGAAGAGGTTGGTTAACTCTTGCATAGGGAAAGCGTGAGTAGAAAGTCGTGTGCAGCGGGGCCGCGGAAGGGGGGGAGGCATGCAGTTAGCAAGTTCAGAAGAGCATTCAGCGTGAAAATATCGATAGAAGATAGAAAGAGAGGCAACATCACGACGGAATTTATGAAGTAGAAAACTATCAGTAGGAGGAGGAGAGCTGATGAGACGAAGAGCCTTAGACTCCACTCTGTCCAGAAGAGCTGTGTGAGTGGAGCCCCCCCCCCCCCCCACACACACACGTGAGATGCACACTCCATACGAGGGCGGACAAGGCCCCTGTATATGGATGGCAACTGTGCGGGGGAGAAGAACAGAACGCCCAACCTCGAGGAAGCTGATTTAGCGAGAGAGGAGATACGAAGTTTCCAGTTGAGATTTAGAGTTAAGGATAGACCGAGAATATCTAGTGTTGAAGAAGGTGACGGCTGAGTGTTGTTGATGAATAGGGGATTGGTGTCTGAAAGATTGTGTCGAGCTGATAGGTGGAAAAATTGAGTTTTTGAGGCATTGAAGGACACAAGGTTCCTTCTACCCCAATCGAAAATGATAGCAAAGTCTGAGGTTAAGCGTTCTGCAGCCTCCAGTCTGGAGTCGTGTACTTCCTGTTGGGATGGCCTTCTAATGAAAGAAGTTGAATAATGCAAAGTGGAGTCGTCGGCGTATGAGTGGACAGGACAGTTTGTTATGGAAAGAAGATCATTGATGAATAACAGGAAGAGAGTGAGTGATAGGACAGAGACTTGTGGAACACCACTGTTGATAGGTTTAGGGGAAGAACAGTGACCGTCTACCACAGCAGAGATAGAACGGGCGGAAAGGAAACTGGAGATAAAGGAACAGAGAGCATGATAGAATTTAGAAAGCAAAGACCTGTGCCAGACTCTTTCGAAGGCTTTCGATATGTCTAGCGCAACCGAGAAAGTTTCACCGAAACGGCTAAGAGAGGATGACCAAGAGTCAGTTAAGAGAGCAAGAAGATCGGCAGTAGAACACCCTTGCGGAACCCATACTGGCGATCAGATAGAAGGTTGGAAGTGTAAAGGTGCTTTTGAATATTCCGGTTAAGGATTGATTCAAAAGCTTTAGATAGACATGAAAGTAAAGCTATAGGGCGGTAGTTTTAGGGATTGGAGCGGTGTGCCTTCTTAGGCACAGGCTGTACAAAGGTATACTTCCAGCAGGAAGGGAAGGTAGATGTTGATAGGCAGAGACGAAAGACTTTGACCAGGAAGGGTGACAGCACGGAAGCACAGTTTTTAAGGACAATAGGAGGCACTCCATCAGGTCCATAAGTCTTCTGAGAGTTGAGGCTAGAGAGGGCATATAAAACATTATTATGAAGAAACTTAATAACAGGCATAAATGAGTCAGAGGGGGTATGAGTAGGAGGAATATGCCCAGAATCGTCCAGGGTGGAGTTGTTACAGAATGTTTGAGCGAAGAGTTCAGCCTTAGAGATAGATGAGACAGAAGTGCTCCTGTAAGAGTTAAGGAGAGGAGGGAAAGAGGAAGAAGTGAAATTGGTGGATATATTTTTGGCTAGTTGCCAGAAGCAAGGGAAGAAATAGATAAATCAAGGTGTTGACATTTTCTGTTGATGAAAGAGGTTTTGTATGCCTCAATTCCAGAGACAATCACCTCTGTGATGCGCTGGGAACACACAGAGGGGTCTCTCTCCTGGAAGCAGTAATAATTCCACGGAAAATCGGAAAAGTACATCCTCAGGACGTCCCACCGAGCTGAGGCAAAATGCCAGAAGCATCGCCTCTTTGGTGGGTCCAGAGGATGAACAGGAGCGACAGGACAGGATACATAAATAAGGTCGTGATCGGAGGAGCCCAACTGAGAGAACAGTTTGACAGAGTAAGCAGAAGGGTTAGAGGTAAGGAAGAGGTTTAGTATGTTGGGCGTGTCTCCAAGACGGTCAGAAATACGTGTAGGGTGCTGAACCAACTGCTATAGGTCGTTGAGGAGGGCAAAGTTGTAGACTTATTCACCAGGCTGGTCAGTGAAAGAGGATGAAAGCCAAAGCTGGTGGTGAACATTGAATCAGTGAAGGGAGAGTGGGTCAAGATGTGCTCCACTTTAGAGTTCAAGTAGTCAAAGAATTTTACATAGATAGCAGAGTTGGGTGAGAGATAAACAGCACAGATGTAGTTAGTAATAGTATGACAATGAAGTCTTAGCCAGATGGTGGAAAATTCAGAAGAGTCAAGGTCGTAGGCACGAGAGCAAGTTATGTCGTTGCGCACGTAGACGCAACATTCAGCTTTGGATTGAAATTTAGGATAGAGATAGTAGGAGGGAACAGAGTAGAGATTGCTGTCAGTAGCCTCAGAGACCTGTGTTTCAGTGAGGAAGAGAAGGTGAGGTTTAGAGGAGGAGAGATGGTGCTCCACAGAATGAAAATTAGTATCCTACATATCATGAATATGAAATATAAGTACTTAGCTACAAAATAACATATACAAGAGGTCGTTGTGGTTAATGCTGTCCATATGTTTGTCAACAAATGATGGACGATGGACTGACGGAGTGGATCATCCGTGCCGAGCGGCCGCTATTTCGCTGACGTCATTTTGAGGTCATTATTAACGTCGACGGATCCGTCAAAACGGAATAGTGGGAACCTCGCCTTACTCATTTCCCTCACCTCCTTCCTTTTCCTCCATCCCCTCCTTTCCTCCCTTATTTTTTCTCTCCCTCACCTTCCTTTACTTACACCCCTCTCTCCCTCTTATCACCTCCCTTACTCCTTACCCCCTCCATCCCTCCTTTCCTCCTTTATTCACTCTCTCCCTTTCACTCCATCCCTCCTTTCTCTCCCTCTCCCTCCTTCTCTTCCATCTTCTCTCCTCCCTTACTCTTTCTCTCCCTCTCTTTCCTTTTCCTCATCTCCTCCCTTCCCAGTTCCCACCTCCCTAATCCCTTACATTCTCTCCCTCTCCTCCCTTACTCTTTCTCAGTCACGTTTTTTTGTTTAGAGGTGATCCGAGTACCGCCCCACCGTCCCACTTTGACCCGTTCTATTGTTATATATTTCCATTATTTATATTCCCCTTCCTTCTGTTTCCTCCATTCCTTCTTTCCTCTTCTTTGTTCTTCTGTAATTCTCCTTTATCACACTTCTCATATTACTGTTATTGTAATTATTATTATTGTTATTGTTATTATTATTGTTATTATTATTATTGTTATTATTATTATTATTATTATTATTATTATTATTATTATTATATTATCTTTATTATCTCTCTCTCATATAGGGGAAGAAGAAGAAGAAAAAAAATATTAAAACAAGAACAAGAACAAAACGACCTCTATCTGTGGAAAATGATTATAATTGGTTTCATGCACTTAATTAATATTCCTTCCTTTACTGTTTTCTATTATCATATTACGAGTCTTATCATTTTCTCCACTGCATGAATATTGCACACATGTTTCTTGTATTAACTGAAAATCACACAGTATGCGCTAACCACTCTTGCAGGAAGGCTGTTACAGTGGCGGACGACTCAATTCGAGGAAGGAAGGAAGGAGGGAGGGAGGGAGGGAGGGGGCGGGAAAGCAATTTATAGAAGGGTGTCGATCCAGTGCAGATGTAGCTAACAGATGTGGCGTAGAGGACCTGGAAACAGTTTCTTTTTTCCTTTTTTATATATGACCTAAAGCGCCGGCAGGCTTTTTTTTATTCGGGGTCTAATGGTGGGCCCGAGCCCGTTATGGCGCAGACAATTGTTTATACTGGCGCAATTATTATTGGCTCATGCTGTCCCCCGGAGATCTTTCTTGACTTCACTTGCATAGCATCTTCTAGAGTCCGGGTTGGTGGGTAGTCTTCAGGACAGCATGTGAGTAGTCTTAGGCCCCTCGGCGGTGACTGAAAAATCCCAGGTGGTTAGCGGCGGATTCCAACCCTCATCATCATCAAACCTGCGAATGCGGGGCCGGCACGCTAGCCACTCCGCCACCACCTCAGAAACATGGAAACATGGAAATGCAGGCAACATAAAGCCTATTGGCTCATTACGAGGTTGCCGGCTTTGGTGATTTAATCTGCTCGACAGCCACTTGGGGCCTGAAGAGCAGATGAAAGCACCTCGATATTGAGGAGCAGATGAAAGCACCTCAATATTCAGTTTACTCCCGACGCAGCGAAGTGAAGGTCGATTCTATATTTGAAGGAGTTGATAGTATTCGCATTTACTACTTCTGAAGGAAGATTGTTCCAGTGACGGATGACTCGGTTTGAAAAGAAACTCCTTCCGATGGGAAAGACTCCGATGGTTTGGACATCTGAAGAGAGCAGGGGAGGATACAGTGCTGGGAGTTGTGGAGAGATTAGCAAGACAGGGTATCTAGTGCAGCTAGATGTGGCTAAAAGATGTGGAGTAGAGAACCTGGTAACAGTGCTCAGAAGGGAGACTCCTATAGTTCGGACATGTGAAAAGCAGGGGAGGATACAGTGCTGGGAGTTTTGAAGAGATTGAAAGTAAAAGGAAGGAGACCAGTTGGTAGACCTAGGAAAAGGTGGAGAAGGTGTATACAGGAAGACTTGGCAGTGATGGGATTGGATGAGCATCAGACAGAAGACAGAGCAGAATAGAGGAGACCAATAAAGCGTCCAACCGCTCAGGAAGAGTGAAAACGGACGTTAAACGAAATGATGATGATGATGATGATATCTCATAATAGAAGAAGAAAATAACAGAACTAAGAACATTAAGTGACCTTGGATACGTTCAGTTCATTCCCGACGCAGTAAAGTTACTGTCAGTGGAAATGGAGTTGATCGTTTCCCCACTGACTACTTCTGCGGGGAGGCTGTTCCAGTGGCGGACGACTCTGTTCGAGGAAGGAAGTATGGAGGAGGGAGGGATGGGGGCGAGAGTTTTTATTCTTTTCGTTAATCTTATTCTCTCGTTCCATCTCATCCTTCCACATGCTACCTGCCACATATACTTCACTACTCTGTTACTTAACTTTACTTTATGATCATTTCACTTTACTTTCAGATTAAATAAGTTAACTTCCTCTGCATTGCGCCACGTAGGGCTACAGCAGACGCTTTTAAAATTAGGAACAGCAGACGCTTTTAAAATTAGGAACAGCAATCGCTTTTAAGATTAGGAACAGCAGACGCATTATACATTAGGAACAGCTGACACATTATAAATTAGGAACAGCAGACACATTTAAAATTAGGAAGAGTAATCACTTAAATTAACTTGAGAAACAAACAAAGATTAACATGATCCTGAGGGGAATTAAACACCCGTTTATTATATATATACATGTCTGTACATCATCAAGACCCCAAGACCCAGACCAGACATTCCTTTTATCCCAATTGGAGATGATAGCAAGGTCTGAGGTTAAGCATTCTGCAGCCTCAGTCTTATAAACTAAAAGAGATTTTTACGACAATTTCAATAATATGATTAATACTGACAAATGTGTCCTATGCGTAGACTATCATATAACATCGTAGACGCCATGACACCAGGTTGCCAGACCTCGATAATTCACACCTCAGTCTCGGGTGCCGCGACGAAAGCCAAGGCTGCAACACAGAGACGGCCTTGGCACAGCACAACTATAACTCTTCCTCCTCATCTCTCCTTTCCTTCCTCCTCTTCCTCCTCACTCAGGCTTAGTGATGCGGAAGACGAAGAGACCCTCCTTTTCACAGAAATAGTTTGGGACGGTGCGCCGCTCCACCTGAAGGAATTATGACCATCATTTCAAATACATGACCTTCTCCCGCTGGCCAGCTCCTGACCATCTCCTTATACCAGTGTCGTGACAGGCGCCCATACAGTGAACAGCCCCGCCAGACAGAAACCTTGATTAGAGTAAATGTTTTCTTTTACCAACGTTGCCAGATAGTTGTACTCAGTCTCTTATATTTACCAACTTCCGACCCCAAAACCGTCTCCTGGTCCTCAATAACTAAATTCATTTATATCTGTCGTTAAAATAGTTAATTCCTGATGTTTCTTGGCAATAGTTAGGTGTCAAAAAACGGTAAATACTATGCTCTGAGTACGATAATCTGGCAACGGTGCTCCTACCTTCTTCCACTTCCCGTCCGCCTCCAGCTGGTCCATGTAAGGCTCCAGCTTGTCCTTGTAGGAAGGCACGGTCTGTAGGTGCTCATGGCGCATCACGATGATCACGAAGCCTCCTGGAGTACCGGAGAGGAGGAAATAAGTTAATCATTGGGGCATACGCTAGGGGGCGCGTCGTCTTGCCCACCTTAGGAAGACCGCCTCAAGGTTTATTCCATGCAAATCTGAAGTCTCTATGTAGGCTCTTTCCCATCCTAAACGGCGCCTAAGTTCGCCTGTTTGAAAAGCCTCTAGTAAAAGTTGCTGGGATTACCATGAACTGTTTAGCGATCCTATAGTAGGAGTAGGTAGGAAGACACCTACCGAACGGGCGTGACCTACTCCCGGTGAGGATATATGAGAAGCGAGGAGGATGCTGAAGCCCTTCAAAGACCCATCCCATGTCCTTACTAACCGTTTCCCTTATGTCTCATCAACACCAGAGAGCAGTTCAGCATGCTCTCTAAAGACAGTTCCTCTCTCTTTCTACACCACACTATATTCACACAACACACACACCTTTTCCCAAAATTCAAAATTATAAATGGCGAAAAATAACAATGCCTCGGAGTCCCCGCCTGGGGGGAGGGGGGGGACCATAATTTCCCCCAGGGAGGACTCCCATTCTGGCTGCCGACTTGAGAGGTGTCCTGATAACTCTTCGAACCTCCTCCTTATCAATTTTTTGCAACATTCGCGGTCTTTGTTTTAATTTTCATTCTGTGGAACACCATCTCTCCTCCTCTAAACCTCACCTTCTCTTCCTCACCGAAACACAGGTTTCTGAGGCTGCTGACAGCAACCTCTACTTTGTTCCCTCCTACTATCTCTATCCTAAATTTCAATCCAAAGGTGGATGCTGCGCCTACGTGCGCAACGACATCACTTGCTCTCGTGCCCACGACCTTGACTCTTCTGAATTTTCCACCATCTGGCTAAGACTTCATTTTCATTCTATTACTAAATATATCTGTGCTGTTTATCTATCACCTAACTCTATAAATATGTAAAATTCTTTGAATATTTGAATTCTAAAGTGGAGCACATCTTGACTCACTCTCCCTTCGCTGAAATCTCCATCATGGGAGATTTCAATGTTCACCACCAGCTTTGGCTTTCATCCTCTTTCACACACCAGCCTGGTGAACAAGCCTACAACTTTGCTCTCCTCAACGACCTAGAGCAGTTGGTTCAGCACCCTACACGTATTCCCGACCGTCTTGGAGAGAGGCCCAACATTCTAGACCTCTTCCTTACCTCTAATCATTTTACTTACTCTGTCAAACTGTTCTCTCCGTTGGGCTCCTCCGATCATAACCTTATTTCTGTTTCCTGTCCTATCGTTCCTGTACATCCTCTGGACCCACCGAAGAGGCGATGCTTCTGCCATTTTGCTTCAGCTCGGTGGGACGATCTGAGGATGTACTTTTCCGATTCCGTGGAATGATTACTGCTTCCAGGAGAGAGACCCTCTGTGTGTGCCCAGTGCATCTCAGAGGTGATTGTCTCTGGAATGGAGCACATTCCACGTTCTTTCTCTACTCCTCATGCTAAAAGCCTTGGTTGAATCATACTTGTTCTCGTGCTGTTAAAGATAGAGGCATCTCACAACGCTAACTATGACCTTTACATGTCAGCCCGGAATCGTGCCATATATATTATCCGACTTACCAAAACTTCTTTTATCAATAGAAAATGTCAACACCTTGCTTCTTCTAATTCTTCCCGTGACTTCTGGCATCTAGCCAAAAATATCTCCTTCAATTTCACTTCTTCCTCTTTCCCTTCTCTCCTTAACCCTGACGGCAGCACTGCCGTCTCATCTGTCTCTAAGGCTGAACTCTTCGTTCAAACTTTCTGTAAAAACTCAACCCTGGACGATTTTGGGCATATTCCTCCTACTCATCCCCCCTCTGACTCCTTTATGCCCGTTATTAAGATTCTTCAAATGATGTTTTATGCCCTCTCTGGCATCAACTCTCAGAAGGCTTATGGACCTGATGGAGTGCCTCCTATTGTCCTTAAAATCTATGCTTCCGTGCTGACACCCTGCCTGGTCAAACTCTTTCGTCTTTGCCTATCAACATCTGCCTTCCCTTCCTGCTGGAAGTATGCCTTTGTACAGCCTGTGCCTAAGAAGGGTGACCGTTCCAATCCCTAAAACTACCGCCCTATAGCTTTACTTTCCTGTCTATCTAAAGCTTTTGAATCAATCCTTAACCGGATGATTCAAAAGCACCTTTCCACTTCTAACCTTCTATCTGATCGCCAGTATGGGTTCCACAATGGGCGTTCTACAGGCGATCTTCTTGCTCTCTTAACTAACTCTTGGTCATCCTCTCTTAGCCATATCGAAAGCCTACGATAGAGTCTCTGGCACAAGACTTTGCTTACTAAACTACCCTCTTTTGGATTATATCCCTCTCTCTGTTCCTTTATTTTCAGTTTCCTTTCCGGCAGTTGTATATCTGCGGTGGTAGACGGTCACTGTTCTTCCCCTAAACCTATCAACAGAGGCGTTCCACAGGGCTCTGTCCTATCACCCACTCTCTTCTTGTTATTCATCAATGATCTTCTTTCAATAACAAACTTTCCTGTCCACTCATACGCCGACGACTCCACTCTGCATTATTCAACTTCTTTCAATAGAAGGCCATCCCAACAGGAAGTACACGACTCCAGACTGGAGTCTATCATTTCCGATTGTGGTAAGAAGAACCTTGTGTCCTTCAATGCCTCAAAAACTCAATTTCTCCACCTATCAACTCGACACAATCTTCCAAACACCTATCCCCTATTCTTCAACAACACTCAGCTGTCACCTTCTTCAACACTAAATATCCTCGGTCTATTCTTAACTCAAAATCTCAACTGGAAACTTCCTTATCTCCACTCACGCTAATTCAGCTTCCTCGAGGTTGGGCGTTCTGTATCGTCTCCTCCAGTTCTTCTCCCCGCACAGTTGCTATCTATATACAGGGCCTTGTCCGCCCTCGTATGGAGTATGCATCTCACGTGTCTCATCACCTCTCCTCTTCCAACTTATAGTTTTCACCTCTTAAATTCCGTCGCGATGTTGACTCTTTTTATCTTCTATCGCTATTTTCACGCTGACTGCTCTTCTAACTTGCCTCCCTCCTCCGCGGCCCCCTGCACACGACTTTCTCATGCTCATCACATACTGTCCAAACCCCTTATGCAATATTTAACCAGCATCTTCACTCTTTCATCCCTCACGCTGGTAAACTCTGGAACAATCTTCCTTCATCGGTATTTCCTCCGGCCTACGACTTGAACTCTTTCAAGAGGAGAGTATCAGGACACCTCTCCTCCCGAAATTGACCCCTCTTTCGGCCACCTCTTTTGATTTTTTTTTTATCAGGAGCAGCAAGTAGCGGGCTTTTTTTTATATTATTGTTTCCTTTTTTGGCGCCATTGAGCTGTCTCCTTTGTTGTAAAAACATTATCACGCTCACGCACGCACGCACGCACGCACGCTCGCTCACCGTTCTTTGCGACGCGCACCAGGTCGTCGAGGCCACTGAGTGGGATATGACCTTAGCCCATACCACCTGGAGGTGACCACCAGGTAGTTTGTGTGTGAGAGAGAGAGAGAGAGAGAGAGAGAGAGAGAGAGAGAGAGAGAGAGAGAGAGAGAGAGAGAGAGAGAGATGTATAAGAAAAATACGTATATTAATCTTTAAATATGAAACAACAACAATAACAATAATTCCACCTCACAGCTCTCCTGGACAGAGTGGAGTCTAAGGTCTTCGTCTCATCAGCTCTCCGCCTCTTACTGACAACCTCCTACCTCATAAATTCCGCCGCTATGTTGCCTCTTTTTCTATCTTCTATCGATATATTAATGATGACTGCTCTTCTGAACATGCTTACTGCAGCCTCCCTCCCTCCCGCGGCCCCGCTGCACACGACTTTCTACTCATGCTCATCCCTATACTATCCAAACCCTTATGCAAGAGGTAAACTCTAGAACAGCTTTCCTTTGTCTGTATTTCCTCCTGTCTATTGACCTTTTTCAAAATGAGTGTATCAAGACACCTCTCCAACCGAAATTGACCTCTCTTTTGGTTACTCTTTACTTCTATCTTTTTATGGGAGCGGCGAGTAGCGGGCTTTTTCTTGTACTCTT